>NW_017670685.1:15330-178260 GCF_001879085.1 Nicotiana attenuata
GACCCCGGGCCCGCTTGGTCAAAACACGAGGTTCGTACCAAAATCCAGTCACCCATTCACCCACGAGCCCAAATATATAATTTGTTTTCAAATTCGACCCCAAAACGAGGTCTAAATCAAGAAAAATCAAAAAGCTCTAACTCTACCCAAATCCCTAATTTTCTACCCTTAATCACATGTTTTAGGCCTAGAAATTCAATAGATGTTGATGGAAAATGAAGAAAACGAGGTAAACAATGCTTACCCAAGAAACTTTGGTGAAGAAATTCTTCAAAAACCGCCTAGGAGCTTTGGAGAAGAAGGGTTGATGATATTTTTATACAAATCCCGTAATGGGTTCTGTTTTTGGAGTTTTAAAATAACTGGGCAAAATTGCCTTTCGCGTTCGCGATGGGCATCTCGCGTTCACGATGGGTCAGGTTTGAAGACCTTCGCGTTCGCGACCTAGTGATCGCGTTCGCGTAGCTTAAACTGGAGACCCCTCCCCCTCAACCTTACGCGTTCGCGAGAGGACGGACGCGTTCGCGAAGGGTCTACCCCCCTCAGCTTCGCGTTCGCATCACCACCTTCACGTTCGCGAAGAAGAAAATGAACTCCTGGGAATTTTGCCTTACGCATTCACGAGAGGTCTCACGCGAACGCGAAGAACAAAATCCCTGGGCACTGAACAGCAAAAACCTGTAATTTTTTATAAGTTCAAAACCTCTCGAAACACATCCGAAACACTCCTTAGCCCTCGGGGCTCCTAGCCAAACACTCGTACTAACTCAACAACATCATATGAACTTATCCGTACGATCAAATTGCCTAAATAATCTTAAAAACAATGAATCAAACCTAAAAATCATGAAGTTTTCTCAAACCTCATCAAGTTTCAAATTTAGGATTTCAAGTCCTAATCACGTCAAACGACGTCCGTTTTCAACCAAATTTTACACAAACATCTTAAATAATATATAAGACCTGTACCGGGCGCCGGAACCAAAATACGGGCCCGATACCAACACGTTCTAATCAAATTTCATTTCAATTTTCCTTAACTATTTCAGAAAAACAATTTCCTTTAAAAATTCATTTCTCTGGCTCGGGACCTCGGAATTCAATTCCGGGCATACGCCCGAGTCTCGTATTTTCCTATGGACCCTCCGGGATGGTCAAATCACGGGTCTGGGTTCGTTTACCTAAAATGTTGACCAAAGTCAAATTTATTCATTTTATCATCAAAACTTAGCATTTTTCACAGAATTTCACATTTAAGCTTTCCGGCTAACGCGCTCGGACTGCGCACGCAAATTGAGGCGACTCTAAATGAGGTTTTTAAGGCCTCGGAGACACATAATTCAATTAAAAATAGGTGATGACCCCTTTGGTTCGTCACACTCTTGAAATCTGAGAGTTACAAAATTCCTATCTAAATGCCATCTGGAGTCTTGTCTTGATTCTCTCATTGACTTTAGATTGAAACTTGATTCTTTTGATGCAACAGACTATGAAATATTCTTGCATGCTTGTTTCTTGAACAGATGATAGAAAGATGGATCCTGACCATATGTCTCCACAGGCATTACGTCAAAGATGGTTGCGGCTGGTACTGGGATCAATGTTCCACTTTCTCTGAAAAGAACTGAGATATTTTTTTTGTTATTTTTTGCGCATCAATTCGTGCTTTGCAGAAAAACCTACAAGCCATCACAAAAAAACAAAACGAACAAAAATTTTCTGCCCCAGTTTGCACTAGGAAATTTTTGTGAGTTATTGAAAACACATTAAACTATCTTTGCTATTGCAGAATAATGAATTGAAAAAGATATTTTTTTTTGATAATAGGGGATGTCAGACCCTATGTTAACATGATAGAAGGCAACCAGGGAATGTAGTACCCTTTGTTGGCAATACGATGAGGCTCGTGGCACTCTAAGATGCTACTAGGGAATGTTGTACCCTATGTTGGCAATAAACTGAGGCTCGTGGCGCTCTGAGATACTACTAGGGAATATCATACCCTATGTTGGTATAAAGTAATGCAGCCAGGGGATGTAGTATCCTGTGTTGGCAATAAGACGAGGCTCGTGGCACTTTAGGATGCTATTAAGGAATGTTGTACCCTATGTTTGCAACAAGAAATGCAACCAGGGGATGTAGCACCCTGTGTTGGCAATAAGGTGAGGCTTTTCGCACTCTAGGATGCTACTAGGGAATGTCGTACCCTATGTTTGCAATAAAATGAGGCTTGTGGTGCTCTAAAATGCTACTAGGGAATGTCGTACCCTACTTTTGCAATAAAATGAGGCTCGTGGCACTCTAAAATGCTACTAGGGGATGTCATACCCTGTGTTGGCAGAAAATAATGCAACAAGGGATGTAGTACCCTGTGTTGGCAATAAGACGAGGCTCGTGGAACTATAGGATACTACTAGGGAATGTCGTACCCTATGTTGGCAGAAAAATGCAACCTGAAGATGTAGTACCCTGTGTTGGCAATAAGGTGAGGCTCTTGGCACTTTGGGATGCTACTAAGGAATGTTGTACCCTATGTTTGCAACAAGAAATGCAACTAGGGAATGTAGTACCCTGTGTTGCCAATAAGGTGAGCCTCTTGTCACTCTGGGATGCTACTAGGGAATGTCGTACCCTATGTTTGCAATAAAATGAGGTTCGTGGCACTCTGAAATGCTACTAGGGGATGTCGTACCCTATGTTGGCAATAAGAAATGCAACTAGGGGATGTAGTACCCTGTGTCAACAATAAGATGAGGCTCTTGGCTCTCTAAGATTCTACTAGGGGATGTCGTACCTTATGTAGGTAGAAATTAATGCGACTAGGGGATGTAGTACCCTGTGTTGGCAATAAGGTGAGGCTCGTGGCACTCGAGATGCTACTAGGGAATGTCGTACCCTATGTTGGCAGAAAGTAACACTGTCAGGGGATGTAGTACCCTGTGTTAGCAATAAAATGAGGCTCACGGCATTCTAGGATGCTACTAGGGAATGTTGTACCTTATGTTGGCAATAAAATGAGGCGGCTCTCTAAGATCTTACTAGGGAGTGTCGTACCCTATGTAGGCAAAAAGTAATGCAGCAAGGGGATGTAGTACCCTGTATTGAAGATAGGGTGTTGATTCCCTATAATGAAACTAAAAATAACATGATTACACGCATATTGGAAGGAAATCATGGATTTGAGAACTTCACTTGGTGGTGTTGGTCTTTCCACGAACTGTTTCCTAAAATTGTTCTGTTCCTGTTTTGAGCAAAGAAATATTTGTTTGTTTTAAAATGGTGGTCGATTTGTGGCCTTGGTGATCTCGACTCATCTTCTTTAATGATTTCAAATGCAACTGATTATTTCCTGAATACCAAACGCATTTCTTACTCTAGAGAACCTTTAGCTTTTCCAAACTTCTCCATGACGGTACTTACCCTTTTCAACTTTATGTTGCCTTTGTGGGCATTTCGCTTTTGGCTTCATTCTTCCAAATTCTTCAATTTCAGATCATTGGGAGACTTTTGGGTTTTCAAACTTTTCCAATGACTGTTATTCACATGGGGCTTAACCTTTCAGCTTTATTTTGCCTTTGCTGGCGCTTCAATTTGATTTTCTTCATCCAAAGTTTTCAATTTCAAAGCATCGGCCAATCATGGTCAGTCGGGGATGACTTGATGCCCTTGCCGAGGCTGGGCGCCTTCTTGAACATTGGATCGTGTCAAACAAAAGCCCAGTAAATCAATCTTGCTATACTTTCTTTGTCTTAGTTTCAGAATAGAATTAGACCGAAAGGAATTCAAAGAAAAACAAACAATGAAATGGACAAATGAACTTAAACGAGAGGTATCCCTTTCGGGGAAAGGAAAGAAGGACTTATCTGGAGTACATGCAGACTTCAATGAACATGACATGCCTCTTGGACTGGATGCTTGATCTGTGTAAACCGTCCAACTCTCAGAAATTCGTCACAACTCATGCTTTCAAACCAAGAAACCTTGCCAGGGTTCTGTTGATGCCTAATGGTCGTGAGGATCCTCTTTTCGATCAGCGGTGCCCTTTGCGGGTTTTCACCAGCTAACCTCTCTTGTTTCTCTTCTCACCGTCGCCTTGTAGTGCTCTTTACGAGTTTTCACTAACAAGACTCTCTCATTTCAATTTCTCTGCTTACCATCGCCTTACGGTGCCCGGGAGGGTTTTTACCAATAAGACTCTCTCATTTTATTTCTCTCATTCTGATGTATCAGATCCAACGATTGTATCCTCTAATTCTTTAAACATTCTCGCTGATTGATCGGAAGGACTTGAAAAGGATTTGGGTAAAAAGAATTTGGACTGAATTACAACTTTGGAAACTTTCAGGCAAAACCATCAACAGTTCACTTTTTGGGAAATTTGGACTTTTATTTTGGTGTGACTGAACCTCAGAGAGAGGCTGCCTCGGAATCAAGTCGAACGTAGTTCAAGGAATTTTGTTTTTGATTTTCTTTTGTTTTTCTGTTTTGTTTTGTTTTCTTTTTCGTTTTCTTTTGCTTTTTTTTTCTTTCTTTTATCCTTTTTTCTTTTGTTTTTTTTTGTTTGCTTTTTTTTTGTTGTTGTTTTTTTTTCTTTTTTTTTTGTTATTTTTTAATAGTAACTTCCATATTCCAAAGAGGGTAATCAAAGAGAGGGGACCGACTCAAAGGGTTTACAAAAGGGTTCACGGTGTTTGGGAAGCGAGAAAGAAAGCCTCCGTCATGCCAATCAGAAAATGTTAACACCATGTAATGAGTTAATTATTGTAACTTTTGACTGCATCTGCGTTGACTGTTGTCTCGGGGACATTTCCTTCGATGTCTCCCAAATACAACGCTACATTTGGCAATACTCTTGTTACAATGTATGGACCTTTGCAATTTGGAGCAAATTTTTCCTTAGCTTCTTCATGGTGCGGGAGAATATGTCTCAAGACGAGTTGCCCCACTTCAAATTTCTTGGGACATACTTTTTGTTGTAAGCATGGGCCATTCTTTGTTGTACAACTGCCCATGGTAGCCTCCGGCCAATCACTTTCCATCAATCAAAGACAATGTTTCAATCGGGTCTTGACACAATCTTCATCAGCGATCTCGGCTTCAATAATGATCCGAAGAGAGGGAATCTCATTTTCGTTTCAATTCTTTGTTTATTTTCTCACAAGCCTTATCTTCAAAACATTATGCTTCTTGGTTCATTATTTCGAAATTTGACGGCGTTTTAGGATCTGGGCATGAAGTCTGCAAGCATGTCATGTTATTAAAATCTGCATTTACAGAACTAAAAAGAGAATAAGAAAGGTGACAAGATTAAGAAAAGAGACATTCATGGATGATGAAATATTGATTTCATTTATTTGAATATTTTTTTAAAAAAAAGATAGAAGGGTTTACATCAGAATGTAAGACAGTAAAGTAAAAACATTCGGATGACACACTGAAATAACTCGAAAGGTAGAAAAGATAGCAAGACCGGCTACCGAGACCCCCTTCTGATAGGGAAAGTTTCTAGGTTGGCGCCCGTTGTTTGTTTCTCTTCTGCCGCGGCAATGGCTACTATGACTTTCAATGCTGGATCAAATTCCCCATCATCAAATCATCCCGAGCAGGCAATGTCCTATTTCTCAGATCTGGTAAAGTCAACCCCACATTTGCCTTCATTTTTTTATTTTTCACCGTCAACTTGCCTACTTGCCTTTTCGTGACCTTGGATCAACAACAGTGGTGCTTCTTCCATTTGTTGAGAAGATATTTTTACTTCCGAGGGATCTTGGATTGTTTGCGTGACTCGCATTGCAAACCAACAAACCGGCCACCTTTAACCAGCTTTTATTTCAAAACAACAAGCATGTTAGAATAAACACTCTCTCTTCTTCTTCTTTTTTTTTTTTCTCTTTTTTTTTACCACTTTATTCTCTCTTTTTTTTCTTTTTTTTTTTCAAAATGATTCGATCGAACCTGATGTAGGTTGCCTACGTATCATGTGGAGACATGAATCAGATCTTGCATAGTTCAGGAAGATCAAGGATAAAATAAATAAAGTAACTCATTTTTTTTTTTACTTTTTAAGAAAAAAAATCTAATCGTAAAAGCTCCTAACATAGAACATATTTTTGAACTTTGAATTCTCAATCTTTTTTTTTATTTAAAATTTTCAAAAGAANATTAAAATCTAGCATTAACACAAACTGGAAAAAAAATAGAAAGGGACAAGATTAAGAAAAGAAACATTCATGATGATGAAATATTGATTTCATTTCTTTGCATTTTAAGATAGAAGGGTTTATTTAGAAAGTAAGACAATAAAGTAAACATCTGGATTACACCCTGAAACAATTCGGACGCAGAAATGACAGCAAACCGACTACCGAGATTCCCATCTGACGGAGAACTTTTCATGGCTTGGCGCCCGTTGTAGGTTTCTCTTCTGTCGCGGCAATGGCTACTATGGCTTTCAATACTGAATCACATTCCTCATCATTAAATCATCTCGAGCAGGCCATGTCCTATTGCTCAAATCTGGTAAAGTCAATCCCACATTTGTCTTCATTTTTTTTTCACCGCCAATTTGCTTACTTGCCTTTTTCGTGACCTTGGATCAACAATAGTGGTGCTTGTTCCATTTGTTGAGAAGATGCTTTTACTTCCGAGGGATCTTGGATTGTTTGCGTGACTCGCCATTGCAAACCAACAAATCGACCACCTTTAACTAGCTGTTATTTCAAAAACAACAAGCATGTTAGAATAAATACTCTCTTTTTTTTTCTTATTTTCTTTAACCACTTTTTTTTTTTGTTTTTTTTCAAAATTATTCGATCGAACCTGATGTGGGTTGCCTACGTATCATGTGGAGACATGAATCAGATCTTGCATAGTTCAGGAAGATCAAGGATAAATTAATAAAGTAACTCTATTTTTTTTTTACTTTTTAAGAAAAAAAATCTAATCGTAAAAGCTCCTAACATAGAACATATTTTTGAACTTTGAATTCTCAATCTTTTTTTTTATTTAAAATTTTCAAAAGAAAGACTTCTAAACAAGAAAGAAAATATTTTTGGATTTTCATGTTTGGTAATTTTGAAAGAAAGAAATATTTTTTTGGATTTTTTTTTTGGAATTTTGAATTTTTGGGAGAAAGACTTCAAAAAAAGGTGAAAAATATTTTTTTGAATTTTGAATTTGACTTCTTAAAGAAAGACTTCTAAAGAAGGAATTAAGGGAGAATATTTTTTTGGATTTTTTAAAAATTGGGAGCCGGACCCGATGAAGGTGCCTACGTATCTCACATCCGGTGAAATCAGATCCGCGTAGTTCGGTGAAAATAACTATATAAAAAAAACTATTTTGAAAATTATAATTTTACATACCAGAACCTTTAAAAATTTTATTTAAAATAAGAACGCGTATTTTATGAAAACTTGGAGATTTTCTCTTACTCTCTCCTCTGTTCAATTCCTAAAGCCGGTCAACATTTGAGTGAAGCCTAGCAACAGGAAACCGCGAAACCTCCATTACAAAAAAGAACAGTCAATGTAATAACGGGGGGAGATGAGGTCAATGGTGTAACATGTACAGCTGCAAAAAAGATGTCAAAAGTCACAGTCACTCATGAGGAAGCGAGTTTGCCAAGTCTTGAATGGAGACTGTATAACATTTGATGATGAAGACGCGGACAGCTTGATGATTCATCAAAATGATGCACTTGTAATATCTTCACTTGTACACGATACTAACGTAAAATGAGTTTTGATTGATCCAGGTAGATCAGTGAGCATCATTTTACTAAGGGTGGTGAACAAAATGCAAGATGATGACAAAGTGATTCTAAAGGCACGGTCTTTTTCTGGGTTTAATAATTCAAGCATTATCACAAAAGAGGAAGTTTTGCTCACTACGTTTGCAGAAAGAGTTGCAAAAGATATGAAGTTCCAGGTAATAGACACGGACATGACATGTAATATAATTTCGGGAAGACCATGAATTCACGATATGGATGCCGTCCCATCTACTTTACATCAAGTTATTAAATTTCCTTTATCGTGGGGGATACGTCAAATCCGTGGAGATCAATAAGCTTCAAGGAATATCAACTCGGTGGTAGTTTCGAGCATGGTAGCTAATGATACAAACGCGAAATAGAAACTATAGCATTCGGTTGAGGATGTTGATGCAAAGACCTCAACTGAAGGCATATTAGGACAGACTCACGTTGATCCAAGACCTGATGTCATTGAAGAGCCAGAAGAAAATGAAAATATTAAGACAACTACTGATAAACTCGAAGATATAGTGCTGTTTACATATTTGCCAGTTAGAAAAGTTTACGTCGGAGCAAATTTAAGCCCAGAAATGAAAGGTAAGTTAATTAAACTTTTACAAGCTAACGCAAATTGCTTTGCTTGGTCGCATTAAGATATGACAGGTATACCTCCAGAAGTGATGACCCACAAACTGAATGTGGACCCATCATATCCACATGTCAAGCAAAAGAAGAGAAAGCAAGGATCCTTCAAAAATCAAGTAATCCAAGATGAGGTTCAAAAGATTTTAAAAATTGGGTCGATACGAGAGGTAAATTACCCTAACTTGTTACCAAACACTGTGGTAGTTCCCAAAAGGAATGGAAAATGGCGAGTTTGTGTAGATTATACTGATTTAAATAAGTCTTGTCCTAAAGATTCGTTTCCTTTGCCGCATGTAGATCAACTAATTGACTCTACCGCAGGACATGTGCTTTTATGTTTTTTAGATGCATATTAAGGATATAACCAAATAAAGATGGACCCTTTATATGAAGAAAAAAACTTCGTTTATCACAGACAGGGGGACTTATTGTTATAAAGTCATGCTGTTTGGTTTAAAAAATGCTGGAGCCACGTACCAGAGATTCGTGACTAAAATATTTCAAGAACATCTGGGAAAAACTATGGAAGTCTACATTGACGATATGCTGGTCAAGTCTGCACAGGCAGAAGATCATTTTCAACACTTGTCAGACACCTTTAAGATTCTCCGCAGATACAATATGAAGCTAAATCTAGAAAAATGCGCTTTGGGCGTGGTTTCAGGTAAGTTTTTAGGATTTCTTGTTTCTAACAGGGGTATTAAAGTGAATCCCACACAAATCAAAGCTATCGAAGAAATTCCAGATGTACTCATAAGCCAAAAAGAAGTGCAGAGATTAACAGGAAGAACACCAACCTGAGGAGGTTTATATAAAAATCATCAGAAAAGAGTTTTAAATTTTTTTTAGTATTTAGTATAAATGGACTAATGAATGCCAACGAGCCCTCAAGAACCTAAAATCGTATTTTTCAAATCTGCCTTTGCTAGCCAAACCAAAAGACGGAGAAAGGCTACTCATTTATCTTGCTGTATCGAAAGTGGCGGTAAGCGGGGTGTTGTTATGAGTGGATAAAGGTATACAACATCCAATTTATTATGTTAGTAAATCTTTGCTAGATACTGAGACACGGTATCCCCACTTGGAAAAACTTGCTTTAGCGTTAATCATGGCATCTAGAAAGTTGACACCTTATTTCCAATGTCATCTTCTTTCTGTAGTAACTGCTTTTCCCTTGAGGAATATATTGCATAAACAAGAACTATCTGGTAGATTAGCTAAATGGACAATAGAACTCAGTGAGTATGATCGTGATGGAGGACATAGCTTACGATCATCGGCTTTATATCGGCCCAGAACTGTAATAAAATCCCAGGTTTTAGCAAACTTCGTAGCATATTTCAACACAAATTTAGTTCCCGAAGCAGAAAAGGAACTGCAGGTATTTTGCGGATCCAATCCGGGGACTTTGATTTTGTTTACCGATGGTTCTTCAAATGCTAAAGGAGTGGGCTTAGGAATCGTTCTAATTCCACCTTCAAGGGAAGTCATAATGTCGTTCCCCCTTTTTCCTCGCGGAGTTCGGGTTTCAACATTTTTTGAGACAACTCCTTTTCCTTTAGGGAATTGGGTATGAGACTTGAAGAGTCGCCACCTAACGGATTAAGGTGCGTTAGGGCTCCTAGGACAAATAACTCATGAACCAGTTTACATCACCAGAGATTTGGGTAAGGGCTCGAAATTACCTTGAGGGGAAGGTGTTAGGCACCCCTCGAGGTCCACAATGGTGGGTCCCGGCCAAACTCAATTTAAGCGAATTAGTCTTATAAGCAGATAAACAAACAGATACTTTCAAAACAAGGAGTAAATGAGGTCCTATGTTTTTAGCCTAAAGGATCACTTCTGTGCAATACTTGGTAATCGTCCCCAAGTTGGGGTGCTACACATCGCATTAGCGCACATGTCATCATTTCCTATTACAGCCCAATTACCCTTCCCCTTTGTTTATTACCTAAGCGTTCTAATAACATCCGATACGTGCTCTATGCGTGCATTACCCGTCCCTTGCCTATGGCCCTAGAGGCATTTAGGACCTTTATTTAAAGTGGTTCTAGACTCACCTATGGTGCTTAAAAGGAGAAAATCTAAGCGACAAACAAAAACAGGTAGGACTGTCACATAAAGAGCAACTGGGGGGGGGGGGGGCTCATATTTACCTCCACAAATAGACAAACAATTGCACGCCTCAAACAAACAGTTTTAGATGATTTAGAGTCCTATAGCAGGATATCTAGATGAGCACAAAATATGCAGCAGTTTTATTAAGGCGAGGTAGTAAATACTTAACCAGTTTGCCTACTGATTTTATTACTTCCTGAATCGGGGCACTTTATAAGCAGTCAGACAAACACAGTTTTTGGCAATTTCAGGGTTTTAATTATCCTACAGGCTTGCCTAGGCGATAACCGGCAGGATCCTATTGGCATGATATCTAAACGTATTATAAACCAGTGACTAGTTTAAACAGGTAGATTTTATCCATTTAGACCCTATAGGCATGCTGTCTATGTGCTGAAAATGATCACCAGCATTACAGAACTGATTTTACGTGTTTATCTCTATGAACATGATATCTAAGTTTTGGAACTGTTTTTATACTAATTCCTTATAGGCATGACGTTTAAGCGATGAAATTAATTTTGTATATATTTTCCTATAGACATGATATCTAGGCAAATAAAGGTGTCAATTAATTGCCAAGTGAGTGCAACAAAATATCCCTGAAACATGATTTTTAATGCACACATAGAGGTTTTGAAAACATGATTATTGCAGAATGGGTAAACCACCTAGAAACAGGATTTCTAGGATGAGAATTCAACATAATGAGATAAACCCTATGAACATGGTTTCTAATGCAAATAAATATCAGTACAATAGTCCTATAGACATGGTTTCTACCTGATCCCCACAAAGTTATATATAAAAATCCCTCCCAGTTTTACTAATAAGCCCAATATCTGTCTTTACAAATATTGTTATTATAGACCAATGTAACAAATTACATAATGAAAGAACCATTACACTTCAACCTGGAACCAGGACTTCAACATAGCACCTTTGAGCATAGTGGTAACCCGTCCACAACACATAAAACTGGTTCCTGGTGTGTCAAAGTTCCCAATGGGCCTCAGGGACCCCGGACAGTGCTCACACCAGAATCAGATGTTCAACACACAGTTGATAAAGGGTTGGAAGCCAGCCCTAATGTGTCAGAGTTTAGAGGAGTCTTAGAGGAGTCTCATGGATCCTAAGCAGTGCTCACAATGGGGGGTCAGGACCCTAGATATTTAAGAGTAGGAGTTGAAGACAGTGTATAAAAGCAGGAGATAGTTTTTTAGAGGAAAAAAATAGTTTGGATTTTAGAAATGCATAGAAACAGATCACAAGATCAACATTGCAACATAACCACATTTACCAGATTGAGCTCAGATATCAATCAACAACATAGCAGAAAAAAGTCACAGCCAGTTCAATCAAGGTTCCACATTGCCTGGGGATTGGCTTAGTTCACTAGTTGTCACTAGGTTATCCTATGGACATGTATTAAAGAATAGCATGCTGGGGATCAGGGTCCTAATCAGACAATCATACAGAAGGGTAGCAAAAGTTGGAAGCATAGAAAATCCCGAATTATTCAGGAATCTGTTAGGGGTGAACACTTAAAACAGGACAGAAAACAAGCTAGTTAAGAAACAAATAGACATATATCTAATTACATATAAGCAGACATGCTGAAAACAAGAAGCACATGGGTCTAATTACATGCAAATAGACATGCAGATTAAGATCAATAAACATGAAGCACATAGACCTAATTACATAGAAGTAGACATGTTAATTAAGAGTAATAAACATGAAGCACATAGGCCTAATGACATAGAAGTAGACATGCTGATTATGAGTAATAAACATGAAGCACATAGGTCTAATTACATAGCATATTGAATGATAATAGGAATGGAGACATACCAGTTAGGAAATAGCAAACAGGAAGTTGAAAGTATACAGAATCCAATAGTCTAGCCTTGGCTTTCAGCCGGCTAGACAATGTAGCAAACACAAGTAACAGAAAGGTTTGAATGAGAGCAAGAGTTTGTGTGTGTGTGTGTGTGTGTGTGTGTGTGTGTGTGTGTGTTTCTGAGTGTGTTCGTGTGTTTGAAAGAAATCAGAATGGAGTTTATATAGCATTCAGCAGAGAAGACAATTAAGGCAAGAAAATTAGAGTTCACAAATAAGGCAAGCAAATACAATCAGCCAGTTAATTTGGGGCTAAACTTGATCAAATAATTTCACAGAATCCGGAAAACACCCCCTTTAATTGGGAAGAATCAATTAACAACTCAGATTGGGATTCAAATAAGGCAGGAAATAAATCATTAGTCGGTTAGAGTAAATCAAATCCTAGAAATAAGGCTAATAAACTAATTAAGGCAAGTAATCCTTAGGCGTCACAAATAAGGAAAATAGGTAAAATCACGGGGAAGTATTGATTTTAATAGGAAAATATAATTCGAACTCCAAATAAAATCAGTCAATCTATTTTGGTTGACAGAGATAAACAATAACGAAAAAATTGAAGTAATCAGTGCAATAAGCAGAGAAACCTAGGGTTTAAAGCATATACACAAAAATTAGTCAAACTAGTAAAGATAATCAAATTCAAACACTTAGGAGTTTTAAAACCTTTTTGGAGAGAGCTTAAAACGAAACCCTAATTTCAGAAAACATTGGAATCGACTAGTAATAAGGAAGAACAGAAGGTTTTTCAAAGAGAAATACCAAATAACACTTAAAAATGTTTCAGATCTACAAGGATCTGAACACACCCAAGTAGTATAAGATTAGGGTTTTAAAAAAAATGATAGAGATGAAAGAAAACCTGGTTTGAAAACATAGATTCGAGCCATAAACACGAAGATAATGGTACTCACAAATGGAAATGGCCATAGGTAGCTTATGAAAAGGTTTTGAACAAAATCTGAGTTGAATATCTTCGAGATTCATTCATAAATCAACGTAACCGAACAACAAGAAGAGGTGAGAGGCTAGATAAGGCAATAAATCACCAGATGACCCCATATCTGGTCAAGAATCGAAGGGGTTTGGGGGAGTTTTTGAGTGACAGTGGTATAGGGTTTAAAGTGTCTGAGAGAGAACGGAGGAGGAGAGGATTCAGAGGCAAATGAGAGAGTGAGTAGGGTTTGGATGGGTCGTCGGGTTAAAAAAAGGAAAGGGGTAACGTGGACCGTTGATCTCAGAGATCAACGACCAGGATTAGAGGAGGTTCTGGGTCGGGTTAAAATAATTGGGTTATTGGGTTTGGGTTAGATTAGGGTATTGGGTTGGGGTTTAATTGGGCTGGAGTCCTAAATTGATTAAGAAAAGGGGCTATTGTTTAAATACTCAATTAACTTAATAAAAAA
This sequence comes from Nicotiana attenuata, assembly GCF_001879085.1. Lineage (NCBI taxonomy): Eukaryota > Viridiplantae > Streptophyta > Magnoliopsida > Solanales > Solanaceae > Nicotiana > Nicotiana attenuata. The sequence goes on from NW_017670685.1 coordinate 29,158, forward strand.
TTTTTATAAAAATAATTTATAAATGATGAAAATATCATTTATTCTTAAAAATAATTTAAAATAATTACTTAGTATTATAAAAGTATAAAAGGTTATTTTCTTCTGAAATAAGGTAATTATACATACATGGGGCCATTATTGCAAAGTTATTGCAATTATAACCCTAACATTTACATATGGCTATTCATGAAATATTTAAAGCCCAATATAAATATAAATGATAAAATTAGGCAATAAAATTATCATAAAACCGTTTGTGATGAAATTAGTAATTATTTATATAATAAAATGCTAGAGTAAATTAACTAAAATCCTTTTAAAATTACAGGAAAAATTATGGAAAAATACTGGTTGATGGTCATGCACTATTTTGAAAGTATATATGCATTTTAAAACACATGAGGGAAAAATTGGGTATGAACAGCTGCCCCTCTTTACCCCGAAAAGATGAAAGAGTTTTCGGGTAAAGAAATGATGGCCGATTTTGACCGAATGGGTTGTTTAGTAAAATATAGGCCGAACCCTGGTCTCTAAGCTGCCTACATATCCGTGGTTTTACAGGAATCAAGCCATGTGTAGTTCTGGACCCAACGGTGAATGAAACCGATGGATTTGTTATAAGAATGGTAGCAAGTTTCAGAAAAAGTTTTTCTGTGAAGGGTAGTGCAGAGTTATGAAGACGAATCTGAATCGTAACAGGTATGTCACATGGCGGGTATCTAAACAATCATAGAGTAAGGGCGGATAATTGATGGGAGTCGATTACGTTTGAAATAATGGTAAGGCACAAATAGAAACCGGAATGGTATGAGTGGAAACCGGAGCGAAGGTGGCTCCTGTTTGAAAGATGGTTACTTCTTGGATTACCTGCAAAACTTAAAACACAATGCATGCGAGTATATAGAGTTTTGCGAGAATTTAAACATGATGCAAGTTCCCTTTGGACCATGAAAAATTTCCTTTGGATAGTGAAGATGACGTCCTTAGACCATGATGTTCGGGTCCATAAATCATGAGATGGGAGATTCGCAGGCCATGAAATGGTGTTCTCGGGCCATGAGAATGATGCCTCTCAACCATGATGCCGTTGAATAATGATGCGCAGTATTGAGGGATCCTCAGGGCATGAAATGGTGTCTTCAGGCTATGAGGATGATGCCTTCAGACTATGATGCCTTTGGACAAATTGGCTATACATCAGCCCATGAAATGCGGAGACATGATACCAAAGATGACAACAAGACAAAGCTTAGTCTTGTGCAGAATTTGGGGGCAGAACTTAGCCCCGAGAGAAGAAGATAATGCAAATTGAAAGTGGAGCAACACTTATGCAGAGGGAGACAAAGCTTAGTCTCACGAGAAGGAAGTGCTTAGCCTTATGCAAATGCGGAGGCAGGGCTTAGCCTCATGCAAGGTTTGAGACAAGGCTTAGTCTCATGCGAAGAGAAGGCAATGCTTAGCCTTATGCAAATGTGGAGGCAGGGCTTAGCCTCATGCAAGGTTTGAGGGAAGGCTTAGTCCCTTGCAAAGAGAAGGCAATGCTTAGCCTTATGCAAATGGGGAGGCAGGGCTTAGCCTCATACAAGGTTTGAGACAAGGCTTTGTCTCATGCAAAGAGAAGGCAATGCTTAGCCTTATGCAAATGTGGAGGCAGGGCTTAGCCTTATGCAAAGAGAAGGCAATGCTTAGCCTTATGCAAATATGGAGGCAGGGCTTAGCCTCATGCAAGATTCGAGACAGGACTTAGTCTCAGAGAAAGGCAGCGCTTAGCCTTATGAAAATATGGAGGCAGGGGTTAGCCTCATGCAGAGAGAAGGCAATGCTTAGCCTTATGCAGTGAGCAAGTAGCAAATAGGAGTAGAATATTTCTTAGCAGAAGAGACAACTGTGTCTGGTGGCCTGATTAGTAGTGATTTTGATATGTGTACATTTGCGAATACTCCTGTTATGTTCGCTATGCTTGCATTCAAAGAAAAATTGTGAGTTTTGTAGGGCGGGAAGGTTGCTTCATGCCTTCGTCTGCTGGCTTTGCTTTGTTCTGCTTTGGGAACCCTGTTCGAGTTACCCTGGGTAACACCTGGCTGCCATAGAAATGAAGTTTCCGAAAATACTTACTTATTGACGAAATAGAGTTATTTTAGAAAACATAGTGGTATGTAATATCAAGTAAATTAGATGAACTAATGATTGTAACACTTAGAGGCATTGTGGCTTCCTTGCACTAGAATTTTGAGGGTCCTCCTCAAAATTCTGCCCCGGTTTGGTAAATGATCCTTCGACCGTTTTGCATGCGATGAAATATGTCGGATCTACTCCAGAATTTTGAGAATCCTTCTCAAAATTCTGCCCCAATTACTTAACCGATATCTAACTTTCTGGCATATAATGGCGTCGGCTGGACTTGCTCCAGAATTTTGAGGGTCCTCCTCAAAATTCTGCCCTAGTTTCTAGTTCTAGCGAAAATGAAAAATATATTGAGATATGATCGAACCCACAAGGCTGCCTACGTATCCCCTCTTAAACAGGAATCAGGTCAAGCGTAGTTTAGTTACACCGGATGAATGAATGTAAATAATTCTAAACGTAGTATCTCTTGACTGCATCTGAATTGATAGGTTTTGGCCAAACTTCTCCGTCCATTTCTGCGAGTATGAGTGCCCCTCCTGTTAGCACCCGGTGAACCATTTAAGGACCTTGCCTGTTGGGTGAAAATTTTCCTTTAGCTTCGTCCTGATGCGGGAAGATCCGTTTCAGCACCGGTTGCCCCGGTGCGAATTTTCTTGGTCTGACCCTTTTGTTGAAAGCTCTGGACATTTTATTCTGATAAAGCTGACCGTGACATACTGCATTCATTCTTTTTCCGTCTATGAGGGCTAAATGCTCACATCGGCTCCTTATCCATTCGACATCACTGAGTTCGGCTTCTTGTATGATCCTTAAAGAAGGAATTTCTACTTCAGCTGGAATGATAGCTTCAGTACCATAAACCAGCAAATAGGGAGTTGCCCCAATTGATGTGCGGACTGTGGTACGGTATCCCAATAGGGCAAAGAGTAACTTCTCGTGCCATTGTTTGTGATTTTCTACCATCTTCCTTAGTATCTTTTTGATGTTTTTGTTGGCAGCTTCCACAGCTCCATTCTTGAGGCCTATATGCTTTAGAGTTTTTGTGCTTGATTTTGAAGGTTTCACACATGTCTTTCATCAGGTCGCTTTTGAGATTGGCGGCATTATCAGTGATAATGGACTCGGGAACACCGAATCGGCAAACGATACGATCCTTGACAAAATCCGCAACGACTTTCTTGGTTAAAACTTTGTAGGATGCAGCCTCTACCCATTTTGTGAAGTAATCGATGGCCACCAAGATGAACCGGTGCCCGTTAGAGGCGGTGGGCTTGATCAGACCAATGACGTCCATTCCCCAGGAAGTAAATGGCCAAGGTGCACTGGTTGTGTTGATCTCATTAGGTGGTACCCTTATCATGTCTGCATGTACCTGGTGTTGGTGGCATTTGTGTACGTACCGAATGCAATCTGTTTCCATGGTCATCCAAAAATATCCAGCTCTCAGTATCTTCTTGGCTAGAACAAAACCATTCATATGTGGGCCGCAAGTTCCGACATGTATGTCCTCAAGCAATCTGGAAGCCTCCTTTGCGTCAACACACCTTGACAACCCCAAATTGGGAGTTCTTCTTTACAGGGTTCCTCCGCTTTGGAAAAAGTAATTGGACAACCTCCCTAGTGTGCGTTTCTGGGTATGGTTTGCCTGTTCCGGATATTCTCCTTTCGCCAAATATTCTTTGATGTCGTGGAACTAGGGTTTTCCATCCATTTCTTCCTCAACATGAGCATAGTAAGCCAGTGGATTGTGGATCCTCACCGGGATGGGATCGATGAAATTCTTATCTGGATGTTGTATCATTGATGACAAAGTGGCCAGTGCATCTGCGAACTCATTTTGAACTCTGGGCACACATTTGAATTCTATCTTTGTGAACCTCTTCATCAATTCCTGCACATGATACAAGTATGGTAGTATCTTGGTGTTTTTTGTAGCCCACTCTCCTTGAACCTAATGTACCAGAAGATCCGAATCTCCAATTACCAGTAACAACTGTATATTCATATCGATGGCCAGATTGAGTCCCACGATGCAAGCCTCATATTTCGCCATATTGTTGGTGCATGGGAACCTAAGCTTTGCGGATACCGGGTAATGTTGGCCTGTTTCTGATACTAAAACTGCTCCAATGCCCACTCCTTTGAGGTTTGCAGCCCCATCGAAGATTATTCTCCAACCATCGTAGGCTTCAGCAATGTTCTCTCCTACGAACGATACTTCTTCGTCAGGAAAATATGTTTTTAGTGGTTCGTATTCTCCTCCCAAAGATTTTCGGCAAGATGGTCTGGCAATGCTTGTCCTTTGACCGCCTTCTGACGATATCAAACTCACTTAACAATATCTGCCACTTGGTAACTTCCCGGTTGGCATGGGCTTCTGAAAGATATATTTCAGAGGGTCCATCCTGGATATGAGGTACGTGGTATAGGCATAGAAGTAATGCCTCAATTTCTGAGCCGTCCAGGTCAAAACACAGCAAGTGCGTTCCAGTAGAGAGTATCGTGCTTCATAAGGTATGAACTTCTTACTCAAGCAGTATATGGCTTGCTCCTTTCTTCTTGTCTCATCATGTTATCCCAAAACACATCCGAAAGCTCCATCTAATACAGATAGATAGAGTAGCAAAGGTCTCCCAGGTTCTGGCAAGACTAGGACTGGCGGTGTAGACAGGTATTCCTTGATTTTGTCAAAAGCCTTCTGACAATCCTCGGTCTAACTGGTTTCAGCATCTTTCCTCAACATTTTGAAGATGGGTTCACATATTACCGTGGATTGTGCTATGATGCGACTGATGTAGTTGAGGCATCGTAGGAAGCTCATCACGTCCTTTTTGCTCTTTGGTGGTGGTAACTCTTGTATCGCCTTAACTTTGGACGGATCCAACTCGAGTCCTCGGCGGCTGACAATGAATCCCAACAGCTTTCTTGTAGGAACACCGAATACACATTTCGCGGGGTTATATTTTAGATTGTACCTCCTTAGCTTGTCAAAGAACTTTCTCAAGTCTGCTATGTGATCTGCGGCCTTCTTAGATTTGATGATGACGTCGTCAACATACACCTCTATTTCCTTGTATATCATATCATGGAAGATGGTTGTCATGGCTCTCATATAAGTATCCCCAGCATTCTTTAGACCGAATGACATCATCTTGTAGCAGTGCACTCCCCCTGGTGTAATGAAAGTTGTTTTCTCTACGTCTTCCTCGTCCATCCAGATCTGGTGATAACCCGCGAAGCAGTCTACAAAAGATTAGAGCTCATGCTTGGCGCAATTGTCGATCAAGATGTGTATATTTGGCAGTGGGAAGTCGTCCTTAGGACTTGCTCTGTTTAAATCCCGATAGTCAACACACACCCTGACTCTCCCATCTTTCTTCGGAACTGGTACAATATTGGCTAGCCAGGTAGGGTACTCAACTACCCTGAGAACTTTGGCTTTGATCTGCTTAGTGACTTCCTCCTTGATTTTCATACTCATGTCTGGTGTGAACTTCCTGAGTTTCTGCTTCACCGGCGGACACATTGGATTGGTAGGCAACTTATGAGCCACTATGTATGTGCTCAGACCAGTCATGTCATCATATGACCATGCAAAGATATCCTCATATTCCTTCAGGAAACGAATGTACTCTTCCTTCTCTGACAGTGATAAGTGAATGCTTATGCGAGTCTCCTTGACGGTCTCGGCGTCTCCCAAGTTGATTGCTTTGGTTTTGTCCAGGTTGTACTTAGGTTTGTTCTCAAAGTCCTCAACCTCTCTAACAACTTCCTCAGGTATTTCATCTTCTTCTTCTGAGTCACTATCCTTATATTGCATTGTCTCATTACATGTCACAGTCATCGGTTCATTAGGAAAAGTAATAATAACGCTGTAGAAGAAAAAATGTGAAAGATAATAATGAATACTAAATAGCAATGCGTTGATTTAAATTTGAAAATATCCAAAACAGGTACGGCTTGATGGCTCGAGCAATTATTTCAAAATAAAAATGCGTCTTTAAGACAAAAATTACTAAAAATATCCTAATTGCCTAGTGTGGATATAAAAACAAATTAGGCTAATTGCCAAGCTACCCAGGGACTTGACGGGCCCGCGATGGTGTGGTAGTCCAATTCCTGAGAACAGCTCCCTTCTCCACTGTCCGAATGGTGAGGCCTTCTTCCTCCTTCTCCTCAACTATCGCACTGCAATCCATATCCTCGTCTTCCAGGAACAAGTTTCTAAGTCCAGCCAAAGCTTCTTCCTCTGCAGATCCCCATATTGTATCGGCCCGGTGAAAAATCTGACTTAGGTGTGGTACCGATTGCTCGAGAGGGTAATAAGGACCACACCATGGAGGCGACCAATCATCATATTCCTGCCAACTGTATTGATTCCCAAGTCCGAAGGTGGTGCCGTGACGTTTCAACTGTATCGGCTTGGTAATGCCCTGGAGTTCATTCCCAAGTTCTTTGCCGGGTTCAAACCCAGACCATGCCAGTATGCTTTCTATTTTGTTACTCCACCACTTGTCCTTCTCAATTCTGTTGACAGGTTCAATTTGGTAATAAGTTTATCCACTCAGCCTTCTTCTATTCTCGACGACCGGGATAGTTTGACTGGTGTAAATGGGGTTTCTTCCATCTCCTTGAATGATTACCTCCTGATGGTTCCATTCGAACTTCACGGCCTGGTGCATCGTGGAAGCCACAGCCCCAGCGGCATGTATCTAAGGGAGACCCAATAGAAGATTGTATGTAGCTGAAATGTTTAGTACTTGGAACTCCACATCGAACCATGTTGGTCCCATCTGCAGATAAAGGTTAATCTCCCCGATCGTGGCCCTTTGAGACCCATCAAATGCTTTCACGCTCATACTTCCCGCCCGTATCTCAGGGAAATCTTTGCCCAATCTTTTTAGAGTAGCTAATGGACAAATGTTGAGGCTCGAGCCCCCCATCTATTAGGACCCTGGCAATGAATTTGTCTTCAAACTGTACCGTGATATGCAGTGCCCTGTTGTGACTTAACCCTTCAGGCGGTAGTTCATCCTCCTGGAAGGTGATCTTGTGACTCTCCAGCACCTGCCCTACCATGTTGGCCATCTCTCCACTGGTGATATTGTTGGGCACATAAGCATCATTCAACACCTTCATCAGATCACTCCTATGTGCTTCGGAATTTTGCAATAGCGACAGGATGGATATCTGGGCGGAAGTCTTGTTTAGATGGTCGACGACTAAGTATTCTCTCGCCTGTACTTCCCTCCAAAGATCGTCTGGTCCGGTTTCAATGACAGGTTATTTAGTAGCAGTCTCCTTGCTTGATCCTCCCAAATATTCGGGTGTATAGATTCTTCTAGTTCGGGTCATTCCCAGTGCGGCACCAGATTCTTCCATCTTTGCTTTTCCCTTTCGCCTGGCTTCAGCAACGTAGTCCCAAGGTATGGCATTGGACTTGAAAGGAGGTGTGGTTGCTACTGTCACTGTGAAAGGTGTGGCCACTTCTACTTCAAATGGAACAGGTGTGGCTGCAGGTGGTGCTACCTCTTCCTCAAATGGAACCGATGCAATTACCTCAACTTCGACTGGCGGATGTATCTGTCCCACAATGGGAGTGAGTGTGACTGTAAGTTTAAAGTCATCGCCTTCCTGAATAAGCCCGATTGACCTCTCAGGATCCCATTCTCCATCTGTCTCTATCACATGTACCCATCACCCCTATGCTCTGGAAGAGGATTGTTGCGGACGTTGGGTGCAGCTTCCTTCGCATTTATGACCTTGTTATCAATCAATATCTAGATCTTATCTTTCAATGTCCGGCACTCATCAATGGTGTGCCACTTCATACAGGAATGATATGCATAGGTTTTATTTGGGTTGACCCACTGAGATGAATTCTCCATTGCCACAACAAGAATAGGGGTGACATAACCAACAACCTTTAGTCTTTCGTACAGCTGGTCGATGGGTTCAGCAATGGAGGTGTATTGTCTGGGTGGTTTGCGATCAAAGTTAGGTCGGGGTTTCTGGTAATTTGGATGAGTTGGAGGTGAATGATAGTAGGCTGGCTGGGTGTTATAAGTGTGATAGGTAGTGGCGGGTTGGGAATATCTGGGAGGTGAGGGTTGGTACGTAGGTGGAGGTGTTTGATATGTAAGTGGAGATTTTGGGCCTCGGACCACCATTATTGCCCCTACTTCTTTCTTCTTTGATATTCCCTTGATTGTAATGCTTTGTTCGTGGCCTGCAGTGCCTCGAAATTTGTCACCATCCCGCTTTTGATACCCTCTTCAATCCTTTCTCCGAGTTTGATGATATCGGAGAACTTGTGATTCTTAATGACCATTAGCCTTTCATAATAATGTGGGTCATGTGCCCTGACAAAGAACTTGTTCATCTGTTCCTCGTCTAATGCTGGTGTGACCTTGGCTGCTTAGCATACTCGCTGAAAGTCTCAGTTGGCTTCTTCTTTAGGTTCGAGATATAGAAGACATCTGGTGCATTCTCCGTATTGAACCTGAACCGATCCATGAAGTCTGATTCCATGCTCACCCAATTGGCCTATTTCTTAGGATTCTGGCTTATGTACCAGGACAGGGCATCTCCGATAAGACTTCTCATGAAGAGCTTCATTCGAATCCTTTCATCTTTTCCGACCCCCATGAGCTTGTCACAATAAGTTCTCAAATGAACCTTGGGATCACCTATTCCATCAAACATTTCGAACATGGGAGGTGTATACAGTAAAATCGGAGGGACTGATTTCTCTTCAGCAGGGCGTTTCTGGGAGATCATCTCGAGACCCGAGGCTGTAAGGTTACGGTCGAGTTCTCCCCCTCGAAGTCCACCAACGCCCGACGTAATGGCAATACCGGGGATGGGGAGTTCCCAAGGCGTGCGACTAGCAGTGGCAGAGCCTGGTGCTACCGAGTTGTCCCATCTCCCTTATCTTCATAATTAATGCTTTTGTACTATGTCAGGTCTCCCCTCCTATATAAGAGGGATCCTTGCTATTTTGTAGAGGACGGATGTTGCTCCAACTACACTACAAGAAATATATGACAACTCTCTCTCTCTCTTCTCTCTAGCATACTCTCTCGATATTGCGACTGTAGTTTATTATCTTCATACTTGTTCTTCATTTATTGCTTATCATTAGCCATAAAGAGCCTCCTTTAATATTATTGCATCTGTTAGCCCTTCCCCGACTGCCCCTGATAGCTCGAGCTTGAGCTCGGGAACCGACCCCGAGGACCTAAACCATCTAGCTCGAGGCCCTGAACGACTATCTTTCGGTTCGATTACGACTCCATTTTTAGCTCGCATCTCATCCTTAAACTTCACACACATAGCATAAATTGCTCTACAACTAGCATAAAAATAGATCACGTATTTTTAGAGTCCCATCAATAAATTTAATTGTTATTACCATTTTCACAGTAAACAGTTTGGCGCCCACCGTGGGGCTAAAAATAATCGTGATTATTTTCTTGCTAGTTTCATTACACAACGCAAGTTATCTTTCACACTTTTTCTTGTCCAAGATCTTCGATTTCAGGTCAAAATGGCTTGCTCAGTGAACAAAGTAGAAAATGACGACCTCGAAAATCACGGGGAAAACAGTGTGGCCGTTCCGATCGTTGGCGTGCTGCCACGGAACCCCAAAAATGCACCTGGGCCGACTCAGGCGGACGAAGGCTCGCGCGACGCACAACAGATCGAGGAAACCTCACACACCGACAGGAGCATACAACAAGGCGATCAACAGGAAGCCCAAAAAACCCCAACCCGGGAAGAACATGAAGTTAGCCTTCATATTATTTTTGAAATGTTGCAGGCACAACAGCAGGCTATCGCTCAGCTACAAAGCCACCCAAAACTCCCACAACCGTAGCACCGGGAACAACTCCCCCAGCCGAACAAGCACCGGAGAGATTGAGCAATAATGGTTCGGTAGCCGACCCTGCTATCGTAAAAATGCTCGAGGATCTTACCAGAAGGATCGAGTCGGGCGAGAAAATGATGGCAGCCAACGACAAGAAGGTCGAAACTTACAATTGCAGGGTCGGCCAAATCCCGGGCGCGCCCCCGGTCCTGAAAGGCGTAGACTCGAGGAAGTTCGTGCAACGGCCGTTCCCGAAGGAGGCGGCTTCGAAGCCCATTCCAAAGAAGTTCAAAATGCCGGAACTCCCGAAATACAACGGGACCTCAGACCCCAACGAGCACGTTACCGCCTACACGTGTGCAGTGAAGGGCAACCATATAAGAGACGACGAGATCGAGTCCGTCTTGCTGAAGAAGTTCGGGAAAACGCTCTCGAAGGGGGCCATGATGTGGTACTATAATCTAGCTCCCAACTCCATAGACTTATTTGCCATGCTGGTAGACTCCTTCATAAAGGCACACACCGGTGCCATCAAAGTAGCAACGAGGAAGTCTGACCTATTTGAGATAAGGCCAAGGGAAAACGAAATGCTGCGAGAGTTCGTATCTCGCTTTCCAAACGGAACGAATGGAACTACCCCCGATATCCGATGACTGGGCGGTGCAGGCCTTCACTCAAGGCCTGAACGAGCGGAGTTTAGTGGCCTCAAGACAGCTGAAAGAAAATTTAGTCGAGTATCCTGCCATAACCTGGTCGGAGGTCTACAACCGATATCAGTCAAAGATCAGGGTCGAGGATGATCAATTAGGAGCCCCTTCGGGCTCAAGATACCCGAGCAGGATCTTAGCGAATGAAGCAAGGCCAAATAGAGAAAGGTATCATCCATACACCGAAGATAGGATAAATGCCCCAAGATGCAACCCGCCTCGCAGCGACCGACTGGTCAACCGATGGCAGAATCTTCGGGGACCCATTAATAGAGCCGGATTCGATGGAAACACGGGCCAACAGGGGCACCACGCCTATCAGAATAGAACTTCAACGTCGATGTTTCAGACATCGTGTTCGCCATCGGAAAAATCAAGGATACCAGATGGCCCAGGCCTGTACAATCGGATCCGTCCCAAAGGAATCATAACTTGGTACGCGAATTTCACAACACGTATGGCCACAGAACCGAGGACTGTCACCAGCTACGAGAGGAAGTAGCCAGGTTACTCAGTAAGGGTCACCTCAGACAATTCTTGAGCGAACGAGCCAAAAATCAGTTCCGAGAAAGAGAGGCAGCTAAGAAGAACGAAGCGAATGAGCCACGGCATGTTATCCACATGATATTAGGGGGAACCAACGCTCCCCATGAACCCGTGATGAGAAGGACAAAAATATCCATCACCAGAGAAAATCGAACCCGGGGATACATACCCGAAGATGCCCTCACATTCAGCGAGGAGGACTACGAGACCCTGTCCCAACCTCATAACGATGCACTGGTAATCTCTTTCCTCGTAAATACATTTCAAATAAAACGTGTACTCGTGGATCCATGTAGCTCGGCCAACATTATCAGGTTTAAGGTTATATAGCAGCTCGGACTGCTAGACCAAATCGTGCTCGCCACTCGAGTCCTCAACGGATTCAACATGGCAAGTGAAACAACAAAAGGAGAGATCACTCTTCCGGTTAGCATGGCCGGCACGACAGAAAATATCAAATTCCACGTCATCGAATGAGACATGAGGTACAACGCCTTGTTCGGACGACCGTGGATACACATCATGAGAGCAGTACCGTCCACCCTCCACCAGATGATAAAATTCCCAACAAAAGACTGGATTAAAACCGTCCACGGGGAGCAGCATGCGGCAAGGTAAATGTTCGCGGTGCACGACGTGGCACCGGCACCAATATCTCCACTCTCGAGAGAGGCCAAGGATAATCAAACTACATCTTCGGCTAAGCCCGATTTAACACAGCGGAGGACCGTACCGAGTCCTCATCACAAAAAAAGGGGCATACCGAACCTCGAAATGTCGCAGAACACATCCCACGATAAGGTATAACCATCTCCCTTTTCATTTTATATTTTATACTAATCCTTTATACAGGCACTCGATCAAAGCAGTCGAAAGTGCACACCCAGCCCGAAGACCCTAAGGTTTTAAAAAGCATTCGTTACACTCTTTTCCTTCGATCGAGCTTTTGTCCCGAAGAGGATTTTGCCGGAAGGGTTTTAAACGAGGCAACATCTATATGCTGCCTAAGGGGAATCCAATAAGTCTTCAAGGCTTCTTTTGCTATCGATCACGAGCGTCGAAGGACATCCTTTCAGAAGATCAACCGCTCGGAAAAGCCAAGAAATGCCAAACAGGGTCCCAATGGGAAATGAAGTACTGGACCAAACGGTCGAACCGTGTCTGCATAGCTGAGCACCCGATGGCGGAAGCACATGTACTAGTGCCAAAAAATCGAAGAATGCCTTTTGCCAACATGACTCATGCTCCAAAGAAAACTCAGCGTTTTCGCCAGAACGATTCCTCCATCAAAAAACGTCCCGAAATACTCGGAGACTGGCATCGATAATTCGATACCCACATGACCTCAGGGTCGAAATTCCAAACTAGTATGCCCTAAACGAGGCAACATGGAAATCATGAAATATCTCCAAAAAGAAAGTGACCCGAATACTCGGAGACTGGCACCAAAGAACTCAGAATACGCACGACCTCAGGGTCGGAATCTCCAAAGTCATAAGCCCTCAATGAGGTAATCCCGAGCTCACGAGTAACGGCTCTCGAGCCAAAACAAACTCGATGACTCGGAGACTGTCGCCAATCGCCATTCAGTAAAAAAACCCAAGGCCGTAAGACCCCGAGCGGGCAGACTCGGTCTTGTAAAGCTTACACAAAGCAACAACAGAAACTGGGACCTCAAGCAAGGCATGAATCATACTTGTACCAAGTATCAGCAAAAACTTAAAGACCTCAAAAGGCATGAAAGTTTTGTAAGACCGTACTACATGCATAAAATTGATCTCTATGTTCAGGCTATATATCGAATTTGTAAGACCCCTAAGAAGGCATACCCTCGATATAGACGCCTAAACTACTATACTCGGGACCAAAAAATGGCTCCGGCCAAACATAAATGACTACGGTCATACGACTACACCAGCCAAACTAACGCGACTCGGGGACGCCCAACCGTCGCTACAAAATCATAGGCCATTAATTCGAATCTACTTCGAAAAGAACCGGTTAAACAGGCTACCCTCGACAGGCAAAAGAGCTTCGACCATGTCAGCTCCAAATCATAAGGCTTAGAGCTACTCAGCCAACGAGCCAAACCTTACGAGGTGCTCGAACATCGCCGCAAATGACTGGAAATCGAGGTTCTCCCGAACTGACGATAGGTCAGGCAAAATCATTGCAAAAGTCCTTAACGAGAGGAAAGTAAAGCCTACATATGCCTAAGGGCAAAGCGTAAGAGCCATTCTCGCCAGCCTAAACGAGCCTCAGGGCTACACACATGCCTAAGGGCAGACGTAAGAGCCATTTTTGCCAGCCTAAACGAGCCTCAGGGCCACACATATGCCTAAGGGCAGAGCGTAAGAGCCATTGTCACCAGCTTACATAAAAGATCGCTTCGATCGAAGGCGTAAGAGCCATTCTCGCCCGCCCAATACTAACATAAAAGCCTGAGGGTTATATGAGCTCGAGTCGAAACCCGACTCGAAGATTGTACCCAATATAGTTGAGCAAAAGCATAAGTGCTCAAATGCCTGCTTACACTAAAGGTCGCATCGACCGAGCGCATAAGAGCCCCCGTCCTGCCTAATAAGCCCCAGGGCCATATCTCGAATCTAATGATTCCTACTAGCTCAAAGGTCGAATCGACCTGGTTCCAATCTTGACAAACAGAAACACAGAAGTGCAAATTGCGGGATTTCCCTTTTATGCATACAAGTGATAAAATACTAGTTCCGTTTACAACACACTATGAAAGTTATATACATAAGAACAAAGCGTTCCCCCCCTTCGGGGACTATGGCTCGACGGCCCCCTCCTCGCTATCTTCAGCATCGGACAGAAGGAACTTCGCATCATACTCCTCCCCCTTGGCTTGCTTGATCTCTGCCGATAGATCAAAACCCTTGGCATGAATCTCTTTGAGGGTTTCCCTCCGAGATTTATATTTCGCATACTCCTTGCTACTGCTAGCACGATCAAGGGCTCTCCTCAGTTCGGCTTTAGCAACAGTGGCACTCTTCGAATAGGCCGCCACTCTCTGGTCCGCCCTGGTGCTGCTCATCACTATCTCGGCCCGAGCATTCATCACTTCGGCTTTCGCCCTCGAGAGCTCGGACGAAAGCCTTGCGATCAGATTCACCCGCGCCGACTCATTCGTACGAACGGTTCAGAGTTGTATATCAAGAGCAGAAACCTTGGCTAAAGCACCCTCTCTAGCCGTAGAATGGGTACTTACATGCGCCTACAGCTCGTTGAATTCACGATTTGCTCGACCAACCTCACCCCAGAGCTGCCCCAGCTCCTCCGCTTTGTTCTCCAGCTGAAGTATCAAAACATTAATTCGCCGGGATAAGAGGGGGAATGCGAGTAAAAACGGAATGCAGGGTACCTGTCTTTCTAGGTAGCTTTCACGGCTCCGGTTCCGGTCCACCTCATGCTGCAGGGAAACCAGCTCACTTTCCTTTTCTGCACAAAGAAGCTTAAGGGATTTTTCCCTATCCAAAGCCTCCCACAGCGGAGCCTCACAGCGAAGCAGCTCGGATTTGAGCCTCTCAAAGGCCTGCGAAAGAAAGCTAAATAAAAAAAGAAGAGTGCGAGATCGAGATAATCTCGCAGCGATCGAAAAATCACCTTAAGGCTGAACCGTTGAGCCTCACCAAAGGCCGAGCAAACATCCGATGGCTTACTACCACCTAAAGATGGCTGACCGGTCAGATCGCCTCTTTTTAACCGCTGAGAAGGAGTCGCCCCACTGAAAGCCCCTTCACACCCCGGGGGCCCTTTCCGTTTTTCAGCAATCCTCGATCCCAAGGCTGGTAATCTCCCCTCCTTTACCGTAGGACACGGCCTCATTTCAAAAAAATCTCCAACGCCTGCGGCAGTTGAGCTAATAAGCCAAAAAGAAAGGTGCCATTTTCAGGAAAAGAGACACTGGACACCTACCATGATGCTTCGCCTCCCATCTCCCTTTGGACAGATCTCGCCATCGGCGCTTATCGTGAAACAAGCAAGCTGCCAACTTACGAGACCACTCGGCTAAATCAGGGACCTCGTTCGGCGACCAACGAATTGCTACAAATATGGAACGAAAAAGATATGGGCTCGCCTCCGGTCAAAACGATGATAGTTCAGGTGAGACACTTACTTGTGAAATTCCACTTCTCAAGAAATGGCAAAAATTCTCTAGGGATGACATCGGTCGTTCGAATCCGAACGAACCGATTCATCCATCCACGGTCCTCGCCCTCTTCGTTACTTGCGATAGGGACTCGGGTAGATTGGCACTGCAGAGCGATCAAACCCCAATAACGCAGTGGCCGATATAACCTCACGAGATGGCTAAGGGTAAACTCAATCCCGGCCTTATCGGCGAAATATCTCATCGTCTGCACTATTTTCCAAAGAGAGGGGTGGGCCTGTGCCAAGGTAACTCGATACACCCGACAGAAATCAAGCACGACCCGGTCGGGAGGACCCGATACGAACATATGCGTAAATACGCTCAAAAACCCCTCAACGTACGTCATGATGCTCTCCTTGGAAGAAGGCACTTGTAATACCGCTCCTTCTCCCCATCCGCAATCTTTTCTGATCATTTCGAGGTTTTCCTTTCCCACTGATGAGATAATACTCGACAAGTTCTCCCAGTGACCCGGAACATTGGGAGGCCTCCACGACATGATGGATCTCCTCGAGGCAAGGCACCTCGAGGCCCGCTCACCGGGCACCGGCGTTACGTCGCTATCACTGACCGAATACGGAGCGTAAGAAGAACTCCCCTCTCCTTGGCGTTCAAACGTTGGTGTAGCAGTCATGGATATGATGGGATAGGAGGAGATGGGCGAGGATTTGGACAAAAATCCTGAGTTGAAACAATGGAAGAACTAGCATAAAACGCCAGGTTCTGTGAAAGGAGTAGTCCCTCAAAACAGCAGAATCGCCATTGAAATGGCAAGTAACTATATAGGGACAAAGCAGCAACTGCCCACCTACCCAAAAGGCCAATTAATCCTGGCCACGTTAACATCACCCTCTACTAGGGAAATGTAATGGCATAATCGCTCCGGGCCCCCCTTTTAATTCACAAGATTGAGCAAATGCTGTTGCCTCGCAGAATTCGAGAAATAGCGAGGCCTCGAGGGCTCCTCGATATCGATAAAAGACGTCGATTTGGCTTCGAGGCACGGCCCGATCTTATGATCCCGATCACTCCAAGAGCGAATTTCGAAAGGCTAACGTCGAAAGTCGAAAGGTTAAAATCGTGAGAGCAAAGGATCAAAAAGAAAACAGAAATAATAAAAATCCCTCTTTTTACATTGCCATAAACATATCTACAAGAGACATCTTTATAAAATCCATCCCCCGGGGATTACATACAAAAGAAAAAAGAAAGGAAGCAAATCGACTCAAGGACTACTCTTCATCTCCGCTATCTTCGTCCTCATCGGGGGCAATCAAAAGCGCCAACTCTCTCTCCAATTCACCGGCCTCCCCGAGATCAGCTGATAGATCAACGCCCCTGGCCTCAATCTCCTCCAAGGTTTTTCTCCTCGCCTCCGCCCTAGCATGTTTAATAACCCGAGCTAGTTTATGATCAGCTGCTATCGATATGTCACGAGCTATATTGTGTGTCGTGGCTGCATCCTCCAGATAAGTCGCAACATTTCTTTCAATCTCAGACTTGGCTGCATTCAATACAACGATCTCTTTACGAGCGTCCTCGAGAAGATCATGAGATGATGCCAGGTCCGCAGCTGCTACTTCGCTTTGCTTCCTCAGCCCGAGGATCTCCGCGTCCAGTCGACTAATCTTCAAAACATTTTGCTCAACCTGCAAAAGGAAAGTAAGCCAATCTGCATCGAAGTATGGGTGAAAAGGACGGGTACAAGCAGGACTAAATACCTGCGCGGCGATATTGGCCTTTTCCTGGAACGCTCTCTCTAAAGCGACCAGGAGCTCTCCTGATTCTTTCTCTCCTCGGGCTGAATGAGCCTCCGACTCCCGCAGCATCGAAGCAAGTTTCTTGCACTCTTTCTCACGGAAAGAAAGCTCCTCGCGGAGCTGAAAGATGGCATGACCGTACATATCCTTGCACTACGGAACAGCGGAAGAGTTAGAAAAGAAAAATGAAGAACAACACCCGAAACTAAAAGAGGTGTACAAAAGACAGCTATCACCTGTTGCATGAATCTCTCCGCCGCCTTAATGGTGCCAGGAATGTCAAAACCGACGTTGTCACTAACACCGTCAAAGATGTTGGCAAGGGAGCCTCCCCCCTTGAGAGGAATCCCCGTTCTGACAATGTTCGCATCTCGAGCGTCCCTCAGTTCCCCTGACGAGACCGGAAAGCACGAGATGGGATCATTTATGTCGCCGATTTCCCCAAGAGACAACCCCTGCTCTTGAAAAGTTCCGGGCCCCGACCCCTCAAGATCGATGGCAACGGTCCCCTTAGCGGAAACTGCGCCAAACTCAGTCAGGCAATCCGAGGCCACATTAACACCCTCATCAAGGGTCTTCGGTCTATGGGATCGACCCGAGTCCGGCGACCCAGATTCAGCGGCCTCCGATCAAGACACCTACGAGGCTCCCACACTCGACCTCGTCCTCCGCGCTAGCGGACACTCATCGTCGTCCTCATCCTCAGCACTGGGGTTCGCCCCCACAGTTGAAGCAGAGGTCCTAGTAGCGGTTTGATGCTTGAGTGACCTGAATTTCTTTGCCGCAGGAGGATCAACAGCCGCCTTTCCTTCCCTCTTCTTGCCCTTGCCGGGTTCCGACGCCTCCACTTCGCCGCTAGGGGGAGGCCTCATCAGCATATTCTCGCTAAGACCTACACAAACACAGTCACCGCAAGTTGTCATCACAAAGAATGCGGGGAGAAACGCAATATGAGGCATAGGAAGTAAGGAAACTCTACCATGATTCTTGGCCACCCATCGCTCCTTGGCCAGGTCGGTGCAGGACCGAACAAGATATGGGAATGCCTCGTCTAACCGCTTGATCCATCATGGCAAATTTGGAACCGCCTCGGGGTACCAAGCAACAGCTGTAGGAGACGCAGAGAGGTCATTATTCCAAAAGATAAAATATTGCTTATAAAATGCAGATAAGGGAAAACTGCTTACGCCGTGTGTTCCATTTTTCCGGAAAAGACATCCTCCGGGCCGGAATGATATCCAAGGTCCTTACCTAGATGAACCTGCTCATCCATCCTTGATCCTTTCTCTCATTGATGCTCAAGAAAAATTATTTTTTGGATCGATGGTGGAGCCTGATAAAACCTCGATAAAATCGAGGGCTATACATCCTAATCAAATAGTGGAGGGTAAAGGTCTCGCCCCCAACCCCTTCGGTGAAATGACGGAGCATCAATACTATCCTCCGGAAAGAAGGATAGATCTGACCAAGTGGCACTTGGTATTTATCGCAAAAGTCAAGGATAACCGGATCTATCCCCGGGGGAGAGGATTCAGAAGAATTATCAGGATCCAAGGTGAAAGGGTAGGTATATACGTAAAGAAAGCCGGCATTATAGTCCTTTATATTCTCATTAGGACCGGGAATCTCCACCTCCACTGCGTCATTCCATCGACAGTCTGTCCTCACCCGTTTGTATGTTAGTCACGACGCTAATGTATTGGGACACATGTTCACATCGGCCTGGTGTGGATGAAGTGGCATCGACGGTAAAATCTTTCAACATATCAAGATTGGGTGGAGTGCACTGTTCCAAGGAAGGTACCACTCCGGTTTTCTCTTTAAGCGATCGAGGTGGTGATGCGACTTCATTCCGCCGAGGGACCGTTCAAGAAGTCCTAGCCATCAGTGGTAAAATTTTCCTCTAAAACAAGATGGAAGAATGTAAAAGATCATGGGCGCGGGGTATCAAATAGTCGATATATTTATAGGAACCGCTTGGGCAGCGGAAAGGGTAAGCCAATAGACAGTTTGTGGGTTCCTCGATAATTGCATTTGACGACGACCCTTGCACGATTTTCTGGGGTATGGCATTTAATGCCTTTATAGGTTGACGTCAGGGCAATGATGCCCTCAAAATGGCAGTTCAAAATCATTTCCTATTACTTTGTTTTAGTAAACGCGAAGACTATCTGTATACGGTAAAATCGGAGGGATTGATTTCTCTTCAGCAGGGCATTTTTGGGAGATCATCTCAAGACCCAAGGCTGTAAGGTTGCGGTCGATTTCTCCCCCTCGAAGTCCACCAACGCCCGACCTAATGGCAATACCGGGGATGGGGAGTTCCCAAGGCGTGCGACTAGCACTGGCAGAGCCTGGTGCTACCGAGTTGTCCTATCTCCCTTATCTTCATAATTAATACTTTTGTACTATGTCAGGTCTCCCCTCCTATCTAAGAGGGATCCTTGCTATTTTGTAGAGGACGGATGTTGCTCCAACTACACTACATGAAATATATGATAACTCTCTATCTCTCTTTTCTCTCTAGCATACTCTCTCGATATTGCGACTGTAGTTTATTATTTTCATACTTGTTCTTCATTTATTGCTTATCATTGGCCATAAAGAGCCTCCTTTAATATTATTGCATCTGTTAGCCCTTCCCCGACTACCCCTGATAGCTCGAGCCCGAGCTCGGGAACCGACCCCTAAACCGTCTAACTCGAGGCCCTGAACGGCTATCTTTCGGTTCGATTACGACTCCATTTTTAGCTCGCATCTCATCCTTAAACTTCACACACATAGCATCAATTGCTCTACAACTAGAATAAAAATAGATCACGTATTTTTAGAGTCCCATCAACAAATTTAATTTTTATTACCATTTTCAAGGTAAAGATGAGGTTTGTAACCTTCTGGCAGTTCCACATCTGGTTGTATGCACAAATCCTCGTAGTTCAGACATTCTATCCCTTTGCCTCCTTCAATACCCTGAACGCGACTCGTCAACTTCTTGAGTTCCTCGGCCATGTTCTTGATCAGCAGGTCCTTTTTAGTGGATTCTGGTGTATAGGAGATTGGTTGAGCGAAGTGAGGTTGTATTTCCACGTATATGGGGTTGTTTTGGTGGGTGCGAGGGAATTGGGTGTAGTGGTGATAGTTGGTGGAGTTTTGAGGATCAGGAATAGTTTGTGGTGTGTTCTGAGGAGTGTGATAGGTAGTGGTTTATGGGTACTGGGTTGGTTGATGGTGGTGTTGGCGAGGAGTTGGTACCGGTAGAGGATTGGGATGTTGAGGTGGTGCGGTGTATTGATAGGGTGCGGGAGGATTTTCTGGATGTTGGTTTGGCGTATTATGAGGAGGTGCTGGGTTTTGAGCATTTTGTTGGTTAATGTCTGGGACGTTTAGGGTGAGGGAGAGGTTTGCCAAGTTGCGGACCTGCACAAGTTCTCCTTGTAACTCCAGTATTTTCTGCTCTAATCGCAGGACCAACTCATTCTCGGCCAGAGTGCTCCGACCGTCTGAAGTTTCGACGTTCTCAGCATTTTCTTTTCGAATACCACTCAAGTCATCCATCTTAGCTTTTCCTCTGCTTTTCGGATTACTCGGAGGAGGAGGAGGTGGAGGGCCTCTAGATCTGGTGTGATGTGCTGATGTTACCAGTATGTGCGAACCAACCTTAGGGGATGGAATAATAAAAAATAAAGAAAAACAAAAGGTAAACAAGTTAGTAAGGATTCTGAAATGTTTGCAGTATTTAAACACATACTGCGGGAATGTAAGTTTGCGTCCTAGTCTGGGAGCCTCGTTGTGCCCGAGGTAGGCCTAACGACATGTTGATTTGGAGAATTTCAGTGCCAATAATTGCCTCATTTCATTAATGTAAAAGAAGATGAACCCAAAATGACACTAAATAAGATAAGTCACTAATGGCACTTGGCCTTATTACATTTGAAAAAGCAAATAAACCTAATCTACTTGGTCCCAGAAGGACCTTCTCCAGGCTGGATGCTTTTGTCGATCAAATTCCCCAGTTCGCACAGGTTCAGCAGTACGTATGCTCTTGCCAAGTGTCCTCCTTCATTTCCTTCGGTGTTCTGGAAATTGGTGACTCTCTTCCTCATCTTTCCTTCCAATTCCATCAGACTTTACTCCAGCTATTCTAACCTTTCGCTTGATTTAACAACCCCCTCCCTCCATTCGTTTATTAGTTCCATATTGCTCTTGTGTCGCTCTAGGTGTTTGGCCTCGGACTCGTGAACTCTTTTGCACAGTTTGTTGTACTTCACTTGGGCCTCGGCAACTTCGTCTATGACTCTGTTTCCTGGACCAACCCTTGGCTCGAATATCCCTGTTATGTTATCCTCTAACCATGAGGGGTAAATGTACACATGACCAGTATGATATCGATCCGGCTCGATGGTATTCTTTTCCGCGATAATTTTAAAATGCCACATATGCTGAGCTTCGCACTTGTATGGGACGTCATCATCCTGAAAATCTGCTCGGTAGTGACTTATTTTAGCAACTCGTGGTATGACCTGTTTCCTGCCTGCTTGTCCCATAACCCTAATGGGAGCATAAGGGTATATGCACCTCAACCCGATTAGTACCAAGTATGGGACATCCTTAGATATGATAATGAACTCATCGGTAGGGAACCATTCAAACATCCATTGAACCTGATCCTCGGTCAAATTGTTGAAAAACTGCACCCATCCTACAGCATCCTCTGGTTGAGCAAACCTATCTGGGATATAGGTCATTTTCTTGGGATGATGGAAGGCTATGTGATCATTCCACGACCTTCGCGGAAACTCTTGATGATATTGACCGTTTTGGAGATGTTCTAACAGCCAAACTTGCAGCAGCAGATTGCAACCTTAGAAGTTTTTGTACCCCTTCCGACAGCGCTCTAAGGCCCGGTAGATGTCTGCTATGATCATAGGGACAATGGTATATGTCTGTCCTTTGATCCCCTCCATCAAAGTTTTGGTTACCATGGCCAGTCTGGTGTGGATTATGTCCTCTTGGATCGGGAACAATAACATACCCAAGAAACAGACGATGAACACAAAACCCCTTCGGTGAATCCAACCCAAGGAAGTGATGGAGAATTCGTCATCAAAAATACGATAAGATCTGATGTGACCGTATCGTTCATAGAGGAAGTCAAAGGGTATGTAGGAACTTTTCAGGCACTCCAAGTCATCATTCTTCTTCAATCCCATCATTTTCAAAAACCCCCTAGTAGAGCGATTTTTCGACACCAATAAACCAGGACTGTCCCAAGGTAGCCCAGAATCCCCCGATTTCTTCAAAGAGAGGGGTCATTTCTATGTTTCCAAAGTGAAACACGGCTCTTTCTTTGTCCCAGGACATTGTGGCAGCTTCAATCAACATGTTGTTTGGCTGGAGGTCCAATAAAGAAGGCAGGTTTCCCAAGACCCTTTTTACATGATTCGTATCACTTGACGGAAGATCCTTCCACCAATCTAGCAACAATGGTGGTATGTTACGGACGATGCTGAACCGGGGGAATTCGTGCCTCATTTTCTGCAAAACAAATATGGTTAGGCCCTTTCCCCCTCCAGATCCGACTATTTATACAACACTGAGTAGCATTTTGGCACTTATTTCTCCAAAATTAATGAACATAATCGTAGTGGCATCCGTTGGGATTATGGAAAACCCGACGGACTTTTGGACGAGGCTTGTCTTAAAGGGTTATTATGTGGACAACATTTTAACCCAACTAGGTTTGACCATGATGAATGTACAATTAATCAGAGTAAGGTTTCTAGAGAGGTCTAGACTGGTACCCTCAAGCGGACAACTTGAGGGGGAAAGGCCCGGAACCGTTGACTGCACCGTTGATCGACTAGTTTTACCACAAATACGCCTTTCCGGATTTAAAGGGTGATATATAGGAAGGGCGCAAACACTCATCAAGCGTTGCTATAGAATTGATTACGCACGAGTGGAATATGATGTTGAGCATGATTTATGCAACAATAAATAGCATTTTGTCACGTATTTGCACGTTAAACGAATGATAAATGCAGTATTTAATAATTGAAAGACGCAGTTAAAAAGAAAACAAGGAGACAAGTCAGTTTCTGTAATAAAGGAAATCAAAAATGCTTGAAAAATAGGCAATTAAATTCAAATAAGGGGAAAGGGAAAGGGTGCACATGTATTAACAGGATAAAGCACGTTCAAGACTAATTCACAAAAATAAGTTTGTTATGGTAAGAGCCTAAAATTTCCCCAGCAGATTCGTCATGCTGTCGCACCCCCTTTTTCCTCACGGAGGGTTTCGACATTTTTTGGGACAACTCCTTTTCCTTTTGGAATTGGGTATGAGACTAGAAGAGTCGCCACCTAACGGATTAAGGTGCGTTAGGGCACCTAGGATAAATAACTCATGAACCAGTTTACATCACCAGAGATTTGGGTAAGGGCTTGAAATTACCTCGAGGGGAAGGTGTTAGGCACCCCTCGAGGTCCACAACAGTGGGTCCCGTCCAAACTCAATTTAAGCGAATTAGTCTTATAAGTGGATAAACAAATAGATACTTTAAAAACAAGGAGTAAAAGAGGTCCTAGGTTTTTTAGCCTATAGGATCACTTCTGTGCAACACTTGGTAATCGTCCCCAAGTTGGGGTGCTACACATCGCATTAGCGCACAGGTCATCATTTCCTTTTACTACCCAATTACCCTTCCCCTTTGTTTATTACCTAAGCGTTCTAATAACATCCGATACGTGCTCTATGCGTGCATTACCCGTCCCTTGCCTATGGCCCTGGAGGTGTTTAGGACCATTATTTAAGGTGGTTTTAGACTCACCTATGGTGCTTAAAAGGAGAAAATCTAAGCGACAAACAAAAAACAGGTAGGACTGTCACAGAAAGAGCAACTAAAGGGGGGGGGGGCTCATATTTACCTCCACAAATAGACAAACAATTGCACGCCTCAGACAAACAGTTTTAGACGATTCAGAGTCCTATAGCAGGATATCTAGATGAGCACAAAATATGCAGCAATTTTATTAAGGCGAGGCAGTAAATACCTAACCAGTTTGCCTACTGATTTTATTACTTCCTGAATCTGGGCAGTTTATAAGCAGTCAAACAAACACAGTTTTTGGCAATTTCAGGGTTCTAATTATCCTACAAACTTGCCTAGGCGATAACCGGCAGGATCCTATAGGCATGATATCTAAACGTATTATAAACCAGTGACTAGTTTAAACAGGCAGATTTTATCCTTTTAGACCCTATAGGCATGTTGTCTATGTGCTAAAAATGATCACAATCATTACAGAACTAATTTTACGTGTTTATCTCTATGAGCATGATATGTAAGTGTTGGAACTATTTTTATACTAATTCCTTATAGGCATGACGGTTAAGCGATGAAACTAATTTTGTATATATTTTCCTATAGGCATGATATCTAGGCGAATAAATGTGTCAATTAATTGCCAAGTGAGTGCAACAAAATATCCCTGAAACATGATTTCTAATGGACACATAGAGGTTTTGAAAACATGATTATTGCAGAATGGGTAAACGACCTAGAAGCAGAATTTCTAGGATGTGAACTCAACATAATGAGATAAACCCTATGAACATGGTTTCTAATGCAAATAAATATCAGTGCAATATTCCTATAGACATGGTTTCTACCCGATCCCCACAAAGTTATATATAAAAATCCCTCCCAGTTTTACTATTTTTTTTAATCAATCCACTAGGCAGTGCCTAGGGCTAGTTTTATTAATAATAAAAAGCAAAAAGAACCACATAGGAAGAGTACAAATAAGGGGGCCAATAGCATCAGTAGTGTTGCCTTTATGCCTTGGCTATATAATCACTCCTCTGCGCCTCCCAATGCCCTTATGGCAGCCTCATGTAGAGGAATCATGGAGTAGCTGCCGGCAAAGTCTCACGAAGGCATATAATCTCATAGCCATTTGGATATCTTTCCAAAGGCATAGGGCTAGAGCAATACAAACTGGGCTAAACCTTACCTTGCTAATCCTATTGAGGCAAATAAAAAGCCTCTCCTACTAGCATGCATGTAAAAAGAAAGAACTAGCTAGTACTAAGTATTGTATGATCATCACAGAGTTTATAACATACTCTGTGATGATATTGCATAGAACTATACTAATGTGATGATAGAATAAAAAGATGAAGAAACCACCATGGTGCTCTCTTTTCTCTAATCTTGTGAAATCTCCAATTTGTAGACGCTTGTCTTCATCCACAACTCTTCTCAAAATGTCTTCAAAAGTCATGCTTTTTTCTTCGAACGATTGTACTTTGTAGATGTAGTTTGGGTAATCTGCTTTTGTTTGGAAACTCTCATTGGAAGTCGCCTTACATTTGCATCTTCGTTCACTCTGTCGTCCTAACTTTTATCCCTTGTGCGAGACTTCTTACTTTTTCCACTGTGCATAGGTGATAAATCACCTTTTCTAGCTGCCTCAGCCCTACACTGTTGTAACATTGCATCTTCCTCTCCTTTTTCAAATAATTCTCTCCCCAAATTCACAGATTGTGGAGCATTTTGAACGACATCAACTGTTACCAAGGCAGATTCTCCATATGTAGTTGCCACCATTGCCTTGTTTTGTTGTTGCCATATGTTTTGCATCTTGTTTCTGTTCTTACTTACAGGACCTGTACTAACAGTAGTAGGAATTACAGGTGCAGAACTTACCATTGCATCCAAAAGCTTCCTTTCCTCCTCCGAAATATTTGGTTTAGTGATCACCAATTGTTGCTGCCCAGATTTTCCTCGACCAGCTGGAACAATCTGCCTCTCAACTGTTATTGCAACTTGATTTAACCTTGTCATTGGAGAAGTTCTAGTAGCACCTGTCGTGACATGCTTGGAAGATGTTGCTACATCTTGAACTAACCTTCCAGTTGCTGCATTTGGTATAGTAGCAGTTGGAGAATTTCTAGGAATAAAGACAGGCACATGAGAGTTCAATTTGCTCGTGGGACTTGCTGTATTTTTCCCATGAGACTTTGGCTTAGCTGGAGGATCGAGCTCCTCTCCTGCACTCTCCTGATCAACCTCATGTTCTCCTTCTTCAGATGAGTAACCAAACCCATCACCCCAATCTTCTTCATCATCTTCCTCACGTTGATCATTCCATAGCTTGGATTTGATAACCATATCCCTCACCTTTGCTTGTATAACCTCGTTGTTATTCCCAGTTGATATCATGAGCTGCCCAGATTCACCTTCAAACTCCCCAAATGATTCAACTGATTGAGAAGGAACTTCAAAAACGGATATGTTTATGGTCACCATTGGTTGTTTAACCATAGCTGTGTTCACTACCATTGCTGCCTGGGCTTCTTTAAATATTTTTTCTACATGTGGACTAGAAAAATGTATGGTCGGATCTGTTGAGCTATGTGCTTGATTGACTGTTAGATCCTCCACCAAAATCTTCTTTGAGACATCTCGTTGAACACCAGAATTTTCGGCCAAATTATCACTGTCATGGTGATCTTTTTCATTGCTGGAGCATGGGACAATTTGCTTGTTCAATGCATTTGCATTCAAGCTTGTTGCATCAAATCCATCACCTTCCTTAGTTGCAAGAATTTCGAAGGTATTAGGGCTGGGAACAATATCAGTGTCATTTCGTCGAATACTGGTATTTTTATGTCCTGCTGTAACCTCCTTTTTGTGAGTGATTTTCTAGGTGTGACCACGTTCCATACCCTCCTTTTTGTTTGTTTTCATACTTCTATCATCATCACCAGTATCGCCAATTTTATCTTCCACAGATACGCCCTTTTTTCCAAATTTTTTTCTTGCCAAAGTCTGGTCCTCAACATCGCTTATATGAGTTGTTTGTGCTGTTGTCAACTGCTTATTTTCAGCTAACCCTTGCATTTGTTCGCCTCAATCTTGGCAGCCTTTTCACCCTTAGGATTTCCATCAACTAATTCCATAACACCTTCACATCCTTGCCTCCGAGTAGGTTGGTTACCATCTGCTATATTTATTGTTCCATTACCAATATGTGCACTAACAGTAGATCGATCACCATTTGTTCTTCCATCCTTTACAATATCAAAATTTTTTGGATTTGTATCAGCTGTATGTTTGAAGCCTTCTTTCTCTCCTTCTTGTACAATATGGCCAATATTATTTTTAGCATCAGGACCAATTTTCTCAGCACGATCACCTGCCCCTTTTGCACCTACACCTGATGACATTATAGCTGCAGCAGTAGCAAGCTTATCATAAGCCTGTACTATGGGATTAACAACATTAGAGATCCTTGCTAGTGCTACCCTAGCAGGCACATCTCTAGAAGGTGGATTTGGGCCCTTATCGATTTTTGAAACACCACCAGCATCAACCCTTTCACGACCTAAAGCAGTTTCCAGTTGTTCCTATACCTGCTGAACATCATCAGGTTGTTTCATACCCAATTGTACCAATTCTTCTGAACGTGCAGCCTCAAGTTGCCTAGCTCTTTTAGCATTCAAGAAATCCCTAGCATCCCCTTGAAGTTGTTCAACCATATTACCTTCATGACTGCGCAGAATACTCCCCTCTAGTGTATCATCTGCAACAACCTCCTCTTCAACTTGTCTCTTCATTACTCTACACGATTTTTCCCTATGCCCTTGATGTTTACAATACGTGCAATAACTTGGAAGATTGTCATATACAACTTCTTGATAAAACACGACTGTTTTACCTGTAACTTTGTCGACCATCAGAATTTTCACCTTTTTAAGGCGTTTGTCCAGGAGATCAAGAATGATCTTAACCCTAGCAGCACTAGGCCTTGTTCGATCCTACGTTGCCTTGTCCACGGCAAGAGGTTTACCTACAGCTGATGCAATGCACATCAATGACCTCTTAGCAAAAAAGTTAGGCGGCAGACTTGGAAACAAAATCCACACCACTGCCATGGATGTTTCCTCTTTAGGGTTGAAATCCAACGTCCATGGGAAGGTTCTGAAAACAAACTCATCTCCTTTTGCCTTGATATATCTACTTGATCTTGATAAACACTGAACATAGTCATTGTATAGATCAAATCTTATTAGAATATGACGAAATTCAAGAAGTCCTATATTGCAGTAACCTTGAATATCGAATTGCGACGAGAAAACTTTTTTAAATTCTTGAAGATCAGGTTTTCTGTATGAAAACTTCATGATAACAGCCTGATGTAATCCTTCCTCTCTTGTGAATTGATTAATCTCATCCATTGAGAACTCTACAGTTGGTTCACCATGCACGATTGTTACAGGAACCAACTCGACTTTGTTCAAATTTGCGGCAGATTGTTTTGGACGTATGTGATCAGCGTATAGCTGCTTTGGATTGTTGTTTGTTGCTGTTTCTATGGTGTTTTGAATTGCCTCTCCCACAGCCAAAGGCTGGGGAGAGGTCGCAGCAGCCATGGCTGCCTTTGAACATGAGAGACGACCAAGAGAGAGAAAGTAGAGAGAGGAGAGAGCGTTTTCTTGCGAATTTTTATCGAGGGTTTAGGGTTTTTACTCTCTTTCCAGTTTTACTAATAACCTCAATATCTGTCTTTAAAAATATTGTTATTACAGACCAATGTAACAAATTACATAATGACAGAACCATTACACTATAGGGAGTCTTCATAGGCCCAATATCAACCTAGAACCAGGCCTTCAACATAGCACCTCTGAGCATAGTGGTAAGCCATCCACAAACACATAAAACTGGTTCCTGGTGTGTCAAAGTTCCCAAGGGCCTCAGGGACCCCGGGCAGTGCTCACACCAGAATCAGATGTTCAACACACAGTTCATAAAGAATTAGAAACCAGCCCCAATGTGTTAGAGTTCAGAGGAGTCTCATGGACCCTAAGCAGTGCTCACAATAGGGGGCAGGACCTTAGATATCTAAGAGTAGGAGTTGAAGACAGTGTATAAAAGCAGGAGACAGTTTTTTAGAGGAAAAAAATAGTTTGGATTTCAGAAATGCATAGAAACAGATCACAAGATCAACATTGCAACAGAACCATATTTACCAGATTGAGCTCAGATATCTATCAACAACATAGCAGAACAAAGTCACAGCCAGTTCAATCAAAGTTCCACATTGCCTGGGGATTGGCTTAATTCACTAGTTATCACTAGGTTATCCTATGGATATGTAATAAATAATAGCATGCTGCGGATCAGGGTCTAATCAGACAATCATACAGAAGGGTAGCAAAAGTTGGAAGCATAGAAAATACTGAATTATTCAGGAACCTGTTAGGGGTGAACACTTAAAACAGGACAAAAAACAAGCTAGTTAAGAAACAAATAGACATAGATCTAATTACATAGAGGCAGACATGCTGAAAACAAGAAGCACATGGGTCTAATTACATGGAAGTAGACATGCTGATTAAGATCAATAAACATGAAGCACATAGGCCTAATTACATAGAAGTAGACATGCTGATTAAGAGTAATAAACATGAAGCACATACGCCTAATTACATAGAAGTAGACTACTGATTAAGAGTAATAAACCTGAAGCACATAGGTCTAATTACATAGCATATTGAATGATAATAGGAACGGAGACATACCAGTTAGGAAATAGCAAACAGGAAGTTGAAAGTATGCAGAATCCAATAGTCTAGCATTGGCTTTCAGCCGGCTAGACAATGTAGCAAACACAAGTAACAGAAAGGTTTGAATGAGAGCAAGAGTTTTTGTGTGTGTGTGTGTTTCTTTCTGAGTGTGTTCGTGTGTTTGAAAGAAATCAGAATGGAGTTTATATAGCATTCAGCAGAGAAGACAATTAAGGCAAGACAATTAGAGTTCACAAATAGGGCAAGCAAATACAATTAGCCAGTTAATTTGGGGCTAAACTTGATCAAATAATTCCATAGAATCCGGAAAACACCCCCTTAAATTGGGGAGAATCAATTAACAACTCAGATTGGGATTCAAATAAGGCAGGAAATAAATCATAAGTCGGTTAGAGTAAATCAAAACCTAGAAATAAGGCTAATAAACTAATTAAGGCAAGTAATCCATTAGGCGTCACAAATAACGAAAATAGGTAAAATCACGGGGAAGTACTGATTTTAACAGGAAAATATAATTCGAACCCCAAATAAAATCAGTCAATCTATTTTGGTTGACAGAGATAAACAATAACGAAAAAATTGAAGTAATCAGTGCAATAAGCAGAGAAACCTAGGGTTTAAAGCATATACACAAAAATTAGTCAAACTAGTAAAGATAATCAGATTCAAACACTTGGGATTTTTAAAACCTTTTTGGAGAGAGCTTAAAACGAAACCCTAATTTCAGAAAACATTGGAATCGACTAGTAATAATGAAGAACAGAAGGTTTTTCAAAGAGAAATACCAAATAGCACTTAAAAATGTTTTAGATCTACAAGGATCTGAACAGACCCAAGTAGTATAAGATTAGGGTTTTAAAAAAAATGACAGAGATGGATGAAAACCTGGTTTGAAAACATAGATTCGAGCCATAAACACGAAGATAATTGTACTCACAAACGGAAATGGCCATAGTTAGCTTATGAAAAGGTTTTGAACAAAATCTGAGTTGAATCTCTTCGAGATTCTTTCATAAATCAACGTAATCGAACAACCAGAAGAGGTGAGAGGCTAGATAAGGCAATAAATCACCAGATGACCCCATATCTTGTCAAGAATCGAAGGGGTTCGGGGGTGTCTTTGAGTGACGGCGCTCTAGGGTTTAAAGTGTCTGAGAGAGAAGAGAGGAGGAGAGGATGAGGCCGCGCAAATGAGAGAGTGAGTAGGGTTTGGGGGTTGTTGGGTTAAAGAAGGAAAGGAGTAACGTGGACCGTTGATCTCAGAAATCAACGGCCACGATTAGAGGAGGTTCTGTGTCGGGTTAAAATAATTGGGTTAATGGGTTTGGGTTAGATTAGGGTATTGGGCTGGGGTTTAATTGGGCTGGAGTCCGAAATTGATTAAGAAAAGTGGCTATTATTTAAATACCCAATTAACTTAATAAAACAATTTTATAAAAATAATTTATAAATGATGAAAATATCATTTATGCCTAAAGATGATTTAAAATAATTATTATAAAAATATAAAAGATTATTTTCTTGTGAAATAAGGTAATTATACACACATGGGCCATTATTGCAAAGTTATTGCAATTATAACCCTAACATGTACATATGGCTATTCATAAAATAATTAAAGCCCAGTATAAATATAAACGATAAAATTAGGGAATAAAATTATCATAAAACAATTTGTGATGCAATTAGTAATTATTTATCTAATAAAATGCTAGAGTAAATTAACTAAAATCCTTTTAAAATTATAGGAAAAATTATGGAAAAATACTGGTTGATGCTCATGCACTATTTTGAAAGTATATATGCATTTTGAAACACATGAGGGAAAAATTGGGTATCAACACATAAGACAAGCAATAAAATGTTATCCAATCACTAACAATGAGGCATAATACGAAGTTGTGATTGCAGGTTTGGAACTGGCGCGAGAACTTGGTATAGAGCAGATTGTGATCAAAAGTGACTCGCGGATGGTGGTTAACCAGATGCAAGGGACTTACATAGCAAGAGAGGCAGGAATGCAACAATACCTGGAAAAGATACAGGAATTACTTAGACAATTTTAGTCATGGAAGGCCGTGCAAATAACCAGGGAAGAGAATGCAGAAGCAGATACGTTTGCAAATTTCGTGTCTGTCGCAAAAGTAACAAATGCTAAAAATGCTATCGTGATACATTTGTTTTATTCGACACTTGATCAAGACAAGAGCGAGGTAAATTTTAAGAATCTAACTTGGGATTGGAGGAATAAATTTGTTAACTTTTTGCAGTATGGAATCTTACTCGAAGACAAGAAGATGTCACAATTGCTTTGCCAAAACGCTGCATGGCATTGCTTAATTCGCGGAAATTTATGTCGAAAGAAGTTTGGCGGACCTTTAGCACGGTGCCTCGGTCCATCGCAGACACAGTATGTGATGAGGGAAGAACATGAGGGGCACTGCGGCAATCACGCCGGGGAAAGATCAATGGTGAATACATTAATAAGACCAGGATATTATTGGCCAAAAATGGAAGAAGAAGCAGAAAACTTCGTAGCCAGGTGCGATAAATGTCAACCATAGGCAAATAACATGCACCTCCTAGCAGATCTATTGCATTCAGTCATTTCACCGTGGACTTTCATGAAATGAGGCATGGATATTGTAGGTCTATTACCTCAAGCTAAGGGAAATGTACGATTTCTATTAGTTTTAAAAGATTATTTTTCAAAATGGGTAGAAGCAGGAGCTTTCAAACAGGTGCGGGACAAAGAAGTTTGGGGACTTTATTTGGCGAAACATTATCTGCTGATTTGGGGTTCTGAAGGAAATTGTGTGTGACAATGGTCCGCAGTTCATAGGCACGAAAATCACAGAAGTCTTTCAAAGATGGCAGATTAAACGGATTACATCCGCACCTTACTACCCTGCAGCCAACAGGCAAGCCGAGTCAGCAAACAAAGTTATTATTAATAACTTCAAGAAGAGATTAGAGGAATCAAAAGGCAATTGGCCGGAAGTTTTACCAGGGGTATTGTGCGCTTATCGAAGACGGCAAAAACAAGTACGGGTGAGACTTCATTTTCACTTGTATATGATGCTGAATCCTTAATTCCGGTAGAAGTAGGTGAACCAAGTACGAGATACACACATTCCACTGAGGAGTCAAATGAGGAGATGCGAGTAAATTTGCATCTATTAGAAGAAAGGAGAGAAGCAACATTAATTAGAATGACGGCTCAAAAGCAGATGATTGAGCGATATTACAACAGGAAAGCTAATTTGAGATACTTCAAGATTGGAGACTTCGTCCAAAAGAAGGTGTTCTGATCTACAACAATGGCTAATGCAGGTAAGTTGAGTCCAAATAGAGAAGGCCCTTATAGGGTTCGAGGCATTGCTGGAAAGGGAGCATATGAGTTGGAAACCACGGATGGCATGGTACTAGCATCAAACTGGAACACAGTTCATTTGAAGAAATATTACTTCTAGACGAAAAAAGTACCCATAGTAAGGTATCACTCAGGTTTAATTTTATTTTGTTCTTTTGAATTTTACTAACAATTTTAGATGATAGGCAAAAAGCTAGCCCGTACCAAATGATGATATTAAACTCGAAAGACACGTGGAATACTAGATTATTCTCGGTCTAGGTTGCAACCTTTCTGATGGAAAATGGGTTATGCAGTCAGCATCTAAGTGAATATCTCCGAGTCCCATTCGTATTTTCCTTTTCAGGGAATGGACAAAAGGGAGGAGTAATCCAGTGTTCGAGATTTCATACTTCAAAGCTCCAACATTGGGGGGACTATGCATATAGAAGGAAGCAAAAGAACCAAAAAGGCATAGTTCAGTTTAGCCTGAATCAAAAACCTTGAAGAAACTTGAATTTTTTGAAGGGTTGTGAACTCGCAAAAAGATGAAAGATATTCCATATTCCTATGAGTTTTTGGTTAAGGCCAAAATTTAGTCACGGGATAATAGACCCGATTTTCTATTATAAAATCTACTACAAAGAAAGCAGTTATGAAAGTGTTGTATGAATAATTATGAAAATTATGTACGAAATTTATTTGAAAGTTCAAAGCATAAAATTTCCTCAAATTGTCTCTTTTTCATGTCTACTTCATCTTTCATATATTTACACCAATATGAAAATGAGATGTCATCTTCATTAGTGTCGTTAATAAAAGGGCCCTCTTTTATAAAAACCCATGTTTATCAGAGCCACATATTGTTAAGGCATTTTTAAATGTAAGGAAAAAGCTCAAATATCAAAGAGCAGAATAAGCGACATAAGCAATCGAAACCTTAGATATATTAAGCCTCGGGAAAAACAGAGGTGTTAGTTTGTCATTAAACCCCAAAAGAAGATACGGGTAGCCAAAAACAAACCTTCCAAAACAACACAAGGAAGATCCAGATAAAAGCTAACAAAAAAGCAGGAGAAAACTAAGGAGCATTATCAATGGGAGCGTCATCCACGGGAGCATCATCAACGAGAGAAGAAGGATTAACTTGAGAAGAAGAGGCTTGAACATTAAGCCTGCCAGGAACAAGTCCATCTCCGTCACCCTTGGGACCATCGTCTTCAGGTGAGGAAAATCTTTGACGTTATTGAGTTTTATCAATTGCTTCTTTAGCCCTGACAATCTCAACATTAAGGTTAAAACCCTCTTGGTTGGCTTCATTTAGAGTCTCGAGGCGAGTGTTTAAGAAAGCCCAGCTCACATCCAACGATAATTTATCCTCAAAAGTCTTATAATCCTTCTCCCACTGGTTAATCTCAGCTCTCAGCTCTTCTTTTTCTGCTTCCGAGGCTTCATAAGATGTCTTTAAAGGAGCGAGAGTACTTTCCAAGAACTGAATCTTATCTGTAGAGGTGCGGAGATCTTCCTGAACTTGAGTAAGTGTCTGAACCAATTCTCCCGCATAAACTTCTTTTTTGATTAAGGTGTTCTTTCAAACTCCTTATCTCTTCAGTTGCATTGAAAAGTTGTTCCGCAAAAGAGGACTCCAGTATATCCTTGTCCTTTCGAACCTGGTGAGAAGAAGCTTTTTCAACTGCTAATTCAGCAGAAATCACCCTCACTTGTTGCTCCAAACCATTCTTCTCTTCTGCAAGAAATTCTTTTTCCAGTTGAAGACACTCGAATTGTTCCTTCTAGTTATCAGCAAAGAAACACTTCCATAAGCTACGTTCCAATCAAATTAATCTGCAAAGAAAATAGGCAAAGGGGAAGAGTTATAAATGAGGAAAAAGAAGAAAGGAAATGTAATTAAATTTGTACCTTCAAAGAAGAATGAATAATGTCGTTCATTAAAGTTAGTGAGCTATGGCTTTCTAACTTTTCCTTCTCCACGGGACCTATCAGCGGCTTCAACCATACATCGGCTTGACCAGGTTTTCTCAATAAATTCCCGCCTTCAAGAACTTCTATAACAACTTTTTTCATCTTCCTCCTGCTTCTAGAAGGTCTGGCCTCTTCATGAGAATCATCCACAGCAATAACAGACGGATTAGAAGCAGCCACAGAAGTATCAGTAGGAGTAGAGTCAGGTAAAGACACGGGGTAGGGGGGTTAATGGAAACTGAAACTGAAAGAGAAGCAAGGGGAAATTCTTCGGAAACAGGCCTGAAAGCTTCTTCACCCTCGAAGCCATGAGCAAACAACCTGTCAACAAAACTTGGGGGAGGATCAACGACATCTTCATCAAAAATCAATAAAAGAGAATTCTCTGGCTCATCCGTGAGTCTAAAAGGAATTGAACTTGAAGTGAGGTCATGAGAAGGAGTAGTTTCTTCATTAGAAACCACACGTCTCCTGACGCGTGGCCTTTGCACCAAAGAACTTTTCTCTGTTTCTTCTTCGTCATCAGAGCCACGGGTTCCGTGACTTTTCCTTTTTGAAGAAGAAATACTTAAAATCCTCTCCTGGGCAAGACTCACGGAAAGCCTGGTTGACGGAACAAACGTGGGACTAATGTCACAAATAGCAAATCCTAATAAAAAGAAAAGGGAAGGATGAGGAATTCTTGTATAAGCAAGAAAGGGAAAAAGACGAGCAATGAAGGTAAAAAGTACCGTGCATCTTTACTTTCCAACCGAATCTTTGAGAAAGGTATTTCCAGGATCTTTTTTCCATAGGCGCAACAGTTAACATCTTTTCTACCCAAGCAGGGAAGTTGGGAGTTTCATTAAAAACTTCCATGGTGTCCAAAAAATGGATATATGACTACATGAAGTTCTTTAAGATATTAAAAAAAAAAAAAAAGAAAACTTACGTGCAAAGTTCCATTTCTCCGGGAAGGATATATTTTCTTCACCACTAATCCACTAGTGGGGGAAGCAACAAAACAGGTGTACCAGCCACGATCCCGATCATCTTCAAGGCTAACCAACACTGTCTTACTTCTAGCCACGAGAGAAAAAAATCCTTCAAGAAACAATTTGGGGGAATAGAGATGAAGCAAGTGTCGAAAGGTAAAAGGCACGAAAACCAGATCTGACAAATAACGAAGGCATGCAACAACCCTCTACACTATGGGGCCAATCTGGCCAAGACACACGTTGAAGTAATGAAAAAACTCAATGATAATTGGATCAATAGGTGGCTTGAACCCCAAAGTAAAAGGGTAGGTATAAACAAAGGAGAAACCAACACGATAAGAGGTGATTCTCTAGTTGGCACCATGGACTAAAACTGGGAAATCTGGTTTCCAGTAACACTCTCGTCGAACCATAGAAAGAAGACTAGTAGTGATTAAACATGGGTAAAGATCAGAAAGATTGAGGGAAGCTATAGAAGAAACTTGATTTCTCATGGTTTCACGATCAGTTACAAAAGAAAATTCTTGGGGAACAATCTCTACATTTGTGGGTTCACGTACAGCTTCATTTAAATCTCTTTTCCTAGAAGAAGATTTAGGGGTCAGAGGAGCCCTAGGCCTAGAAAAAAATGTCCTAGCAAAACTACTCTAGGAAGAAGAAGCACGATTAGATAATGAACCAAGGCTACGAAGTCTACCACCTCTTCTACTTCTAGTAGGGGCAGTAGAAGGAGCAAGTTCATCAATAATCACAACTTTGTGGGAGTCTGGTGTTGTCGAAGACATGATTATCCAAAGAAATATAAAAGGAAGGTTGCAGAAACACAAAGAAGAAGTAATGTAATGGATACTGATGAAGGAAGAATCCAAGAAATAAAAAAATGAAGTATTTATAAGAAGACACAACCATCGTTAAAGTTGGTCATTATGAAGGGTCATTATGAAACCGTCACTTCGTAACTAAAGCAGCCGCAGAAAAAACCCTAAAAAGCACTGAAAAACTATAGATCCAATCGTCAGAAGCCACGTGGTGGGGGCATTAAATAGATGTGACATACATTGCGTCGATTCTGAAGGAGACATGATGATACTCGAAAAAAGGCGGAACGGAATTCCCTCCATAAAAACTTACCACTTCCCAAATATCCAGTTGAAAATATTCAGAAGTGCGGTGACTATCTGTATTGGTAGAAAAATGCATTACACGCGAAATATTAGTAAGCTAACGAAGCATGACACGTGGAACAACGGTATAGCGACAAGTGGAACTCTCAATTAATGAAATTAAGAATGCAAGGAAGGTGCGGGAGAAACACCCACGAGACAGTACGGAGATGAGAACCGGCCCTGACAATTGTCAAAGAAGAGGAGTGAACGAAATGAATAAAGGTTAAAAACAAGGGAAGATACACGAACCAGAAATAAATAAGGAAGAGTAATCAGAGCAGTTATAAGGAATTTATAGCCATAAATATGTCAACTATGGTTATCTATGATAATGGGCAATTAATACAATTAATGTCCATAATGAATCCCGATTAAGTGTGATAACCATTACGATTGTACGCTCCTATATAAGGATAAAGAATTTCATTTGTAAGGACAGATGACGATTACTGATGAAACACATTCAATTATTCTATGCTTTATCAAAGCTTCCAACCTTGATTTTAGGGATTGATTGCCGATTCATTCCTTATTTCTCTTTGTTAATTTTCTCTATTACTTTTATTATTTTTCTAAAAAAAATTACTGTGGAAGTGAAGTAAAACTTGGTTATCAGTAACCCGTTTTCTTCTAAATATAGACTTTTGACTAAGAAATCTATTTTCTGGTTAAACAAAAGTATTGAATTTCATCGTGTACGCATAAAAAAGTAAATACATGGACCAAAAGGTGAAACCAGGATTTAAACTTTATGAGCTCTGCAATTTTGGAATGATAACTTTAAATACTAATAACTGAGTTCTAATTTAATATTTGTACATAGTTAATGAACTGTTTAATACAAATACATTATTTGAGAAAAAATTAATGAATTTTGTCGAACTCATACTCGGGCTTTTAGCTACACCCCCAAAATGGAGGGTAGTTGGTTGGTTGATAATGACATACTGTTCAGTTAGCACGCCGGTTGTACATTTTTAGTTTATTCCTTCTTTTTATTCTTACATATGGGAGATGGTATATCGAGGAAGATATAGGAGAAAGAAAACAATGAATCTAATCCATATAAATTGTGAGATAAACTTTTATCAATACCACTAAATTGTAAACATTATAGTATGAATGTTACTGAATTAAAGATTCTATACAAACCTATATTAAGGGTTGAAAAAAGGAAATCTCGAGAATCTCCCCATTTGCAAGACTGGCTCTTAGTGAGTTTGTTGTACGCTCCTATCTTTTTGGTTATCACAAATAAACGTCCTCACCATTGCTAACAAATTAATTCAAGAGTTTAATACATTACCAATCTAATTTTTTTTTTAACAACTGTCAATTACCATTAACTCCAAAAAAACGTTACAACTAAAGAGCACCCTTCTTAAATACAGAAGAAAGGCCTCCAACAAGCGCTAACATCTAATTACATAGTAGCTGCTGCACTAATCTCCTTCTTTTTTATCTAAATTTTTTTAATCAATAGCAATATATATAATCTCTTAATGGCAAAACCTAGGTCACGACCCGGAATTTATACCTTCAGGAACCGTGATGGCGCCTAACTTTTCACTTGTTAGGCAAGCCAAAGTTAGAGAATCATTAAGCAAATTTTTAACCAATTCAATAAGTAAAACCACTTAAACCGAAATGAAACTAAAACCAAGTATGAAGTGGCATAATAACCAATAACATCTACATACAATCCGGATCTGAAGTCACAAGTACACGAGAATCTAGAGTCTCTACAAATAGGGTTTGAAATAAATACAATTGTCTCGAATGAAAACAACAGTAAATAGGGAAAGTTGAAGGGGACTTCAAAGTCTGCGAACGCCAGCAGATCTACCTCGAGTCTCTAAATGCTAATCCAAGCTGATGCATGATCACAACCAACTATGCCTTATAAAAAGGACTAAGCGGACGTTGCAAATATAACCCGAGTATTACGCCAAGGGTCGAATCCACAGAGAGTTAACCTATCAAACACTATCTTTAGACCCACCAAACTCTTCAGAACCAGCTTCCCAAATATTCAAATCTCAGTTGAATGTTCTTTAACAACTACGCTTGCAAGTAACTAAATAGCTGTAAACTAAACTAATAAGGTTGTAAACAATTATGATAAAAAGCTAAGGCAATGATTTCCCCTATTGATGGAATCCCTTCTGTTTATGCTCATACAAATTTACCAACACATCTCTATCAATCATGAACGCTAATCTTACCGTAAATCTCTCCCGAGTAATCACAGTAATTTACTATTGCACTCTCCCGAGATACACTAGCTTACTTTATTTAGCACGATTCACTTCAGATTACACCCAAGGCTTCGTAATCCCTAATCCCGCCTTTAAACCCGCGATTATAGATTCCTCTTATACTTTGGGAGTGGTGTTGTTCAACAATAACCTAAATATGCACTCTTTTCCAAGTTATGCACACTAAATAGGCACAGCTAATTGAGGATCCTGTCAATTAACTACAACAAACACGAAGTTGAACAAATAAAGATTAAATTAGCAATTTGTATTCACATAAACAAGAAGTTCATCACCCAATAGGTTCCATCAAAACCTTAGACAAGGAATTTAGCTACTCATGGCTATGGGAAAATAAACTAAGATAGAATTCATCATAAAAATCAAAAGTAAAGAAGAAAGATGTTTGGAGTATTCTCTCACAATGGTTTTCCTTGCTAAGAAACCCTAAAAATCAATACATGCCTCTCTTGGGCGAAGTCTAATGTTTTAAATAGGGTTTAGGTCTAAAAATCCCGTATTTGACACTTTGACCCCTGAACTTTTCTGCGCCTGCCGCGGTTCTGCCGCTGTCGCGGTAGAACCGCGGCCAATCACCCTCTCTGAATCTCTAAAGTTCTGAAGCTGCCTTCCTCCGCGGTTCTGCCGCGGTCGTGGTAGAACCGCGGCCAAACCATTTTTCTGAATCCTAAGGGCTGGCAGGGCGTAGCTTCATTTGGCCTCTTTTCTCTAATTTTGACTCCAAAACTGCTCCTTAGCCTTCCTTACACATATATCACCTGCAAATCATGAAAAGCACTAATAAGAGCATTTTGTTATCACATTTAGCATTAAAACTATACAAGAAGGTGATTATTTAAGGCGTGATTATAGTCAAATTCACCTATTATCAACACCCCACACTTAAACCTTTGCTCGTCCTCGAGCAAACTAAACCACACTTCTAGGTCTAACTGTTCAATGCATTGCCCCAATTTATGTCACACCTGCTATTATCAATGATCGACCTAAGCAGTGCACAATCATATCTCAAATGTAGACTCTCATGCCAAGACACACTTGTGCTCACTCTAATTACTCTAACAGAAGTGAAGACTCACTTTTTCTTCCTGAGTCACATGCCCTCACATAAACAAAATCTGAGAGAAGTTCCACACACATAAAATTCAACAACAAGGAACCATATATAGAAAGAATTCACTCACTCTCAGCAAAGAGCATTCACAAGCCACACAGACACACCATAAGCTTGCCCCTAGTGCAATACTCTACTAATCGAGCCATTCAGTCAAAGATCAAGAGGTCTTTATAGGTTGTAATGTAGGCTAAGGGACGGGTAGGATATATTTGGATATATTGACTAACCTCCCTAAGCACTTTTAATACAAACTTCCTTTTGTTTCAATTTCCATGTTAAGCCCAATCGTTCTTCCACATTTTGTTTCATATTTTCCCCCCACTTTTCGTTAGGTGCACTGGCCTTTTTCTCTTTTTTTTTTGATTGAACAGCCATTGCACCATTCAAGTATTTCTTTCCTGATTCCCCTTTTTCCACTCCCCTACTACTCCACACTTTGACTTTTGTATGTTCTTTAATAATTCAAGTGCTTCT
This sequence comes from Nicotiana attenuata, assembly GCF_001879085.1. Classification (NCBI taxonomy): domain Eukaryota; kingdom Viridiplantae; phylum Streptophyta; class Magnoliopsida; order Solanales; family Solanaceae; genus Nicotiana; species Nicotiana attenuata. The sequence goes on from NW_017670685.1 coordinate 70,288, forward strand.
AGGAGGTATAGGTTCAAACAATCAATTTATTCAAACACAGGGATATAGGTCATTATAGGGTTATCAAAGAACATGCTTCAGGCTCAAAGAGGTTAACTATGGCAATATGTACACGTGGATTCAAAATTATACAGGCTATACAAAGAAGTGCCTCAATCATCTCTAAAACCAAACAGCTTCTATTTCACTTTGCAAACACACAGGGCAAGTTCTAGGTATCGCATGCAAGCACAGAATGTAAGTAATAGCTCACACACACTTGGCATGTAACTCATTCCGAATCAGTTTATCAACACACTCATACGAGCGTTCAAGCAAGACAAGATGTGCAAAATTAAGGCATCAAAGTATGAGTCTACAAACGAGCCTAGACGTCGCACATTCTAGCCTTCACCCATCTTGGTCCTAAAACTACAAAAGAAAAATCTACCTAACCCGGTTCAAGAAAAAGCCCTTGGAAAAGAACCATGGTCAAAAGAAAAATCAAGGGAGAATTACTGCACTACCTAAAAAATAAAATAAAATAAAGAAAAATCTACCTGGACTGCTTCCCTCAAGAGTACTGTCCAAGTGGTCCGTCCTCAGGAAGAGTCCTCTACAATTTTTTTTTTATTTTTTTTATTTTTTATTTTTTCTTATCTGACTTTGACCCTCAAGAGACCCGTCGACAAGTGTTCGTCGTTGGGCCAAGTCAGTTACTTCTAATGTGAGTACAGTCAATTATACACAACAACATCAATCTAATATTACAACATACTCAATGTCTATATACACTACAATACACTACCAGAGCAAGTCTCCCACCCCACACTTAAAATTATGGCATGTCCCCATGTCATATCAAAAATAAGAGGGTAAAAGAAACTCCCTGGTAGGCCAAAGGCCGAAGCACTAGCAGCTCATGGGGTACTCAGGCTTCTCCCAAGCTTGGTCCTTCGTGCGGGTATCTCACACTTAGTTCCAACCATTTGGTTTGTTGTTGCATCCTTCCACTACCTTTGCTTTCCATGCTCCTAGAAGAAAAAAAAAATTGACACACTTTTCTCGCTACATGGATGATATGAACTGGGCACCTAGCTTGGAATCAAGCTTGTGACCTCGAGCGATCGGGGGTGGTACGTTGATGATCGAGCCAAGCTTTAAGTACTTCAGTTTGCACTTCTTGGATTTCATGTGAGGAATGTCATTTTGCCTCCTTGTTCCCTCAAATTGTAAGATGAATGGTTGTTGCCTTTCCTCCTTGCAATCCCTCATTGAATCCTGTAGATCAATTCCCATATCACCACACAAGTCCAATGTTGAAAAATGCTTGAAATGCGACTTCAAACCTTCATTTTGCAATTTTTCTCGGATTTTGACATCCTCTTTTTCCCTCGGGTTAGAGTCAATCTCAACCAAATTTTTATTTACATCGGTTGACTCTAATCCTATTTTTTTCTCGGCATCATTAACACTCATGGAGTCGGTTGGCGGATGTTCAATTCTTGAATCCTCAAAGTAACGCTCACTTTCTTCCTCGAAATTGGATTCTTCTTGGTTTTGATCAAGTGCCAAGGAAAGATTTTCGGCTTCCACATCTAAGGAAAGTTCTTGGCTCTCATTAATTTCCGAGGCTTTTTGGACCTCTAAAGCTTCAAGCATTTCTCCCATTTGTGAGTGACACCTTTCAAGTGCCAAGTCATTCGAAGACTATTTTCCAAAAGCTCCTCCAAGGCACTTTGTTCTTTGTTTCCTCCTTCAAGTCAACATTCCAACATGAGCTTGAACTCTCCATTTCGGCCATGCTCAACTTCTTCAACTCCCATGGCCCTATAATTTTCATCACAAAAAGTAGAATCATCATAGTGGGGGCTTGGGAAAGGGAAGGACAAATAAGCACAATCATCCCAATGACCATTTTGAAAACCACACTTATCACAAATACTCCACTCATGGGTTTGAGATTGTGCGCACAATCCACCCCTGGGAAAATTTAAACAATTTTGCCACGAGTGTGGTCCTCCACAATAAGGACAAGGGTCATCAAAGTATGAACAACTACCACCCGACCAATTTTCATTATATGATGCCATTTTTCAAAACTAAGAAAATAAACAAGAATAACAATAAAAAAGACCAAGGTAAGAAAAATTAATTACACAAATATTCACAAGTTGGGTATAGAGAAAACTGACCACACTAAGAATTTTTGTATTTCTATCAATGGTAATTGATAATTCCATTAACTCCCCGGCAACGGCGCCAAAATTTGATCACGCCCAACTATTCCTTGTAAAAAGGACTAAGCGGACGTTGCAAATATAACCCGAGTATTACGCCCAGGGTCGAATCCACAGAGAGTTAACCTATCAATCACTATCTTTAGACCCACTAAACTCTTCAGAACCAGCTTCCCAAATATTCAAATCTCAGTTGAATGTTCTTTAACAACTACGCTTGCAAGTAACTAAATAGCTGTAAACTAAACTAATAAGGTTGTAAACAATTATGATAAAAAGCTAAGGCAATGATTTCCCCTATTGATGGAATCCCTTCTGTTTATGCTCATACAAATTTAGCAACACATCTCTATCAATCATGAACGCTAATCTTACCGTAAATCTCTCCCGAGTAATCACAGTAATTTACTATTGTACTCTCTCGAGATACACTAGCTTACTTTGTTTAGCACGATTCACTTTAGATTACACCCAAGGCTTCGTTATCCCAAATCCCGCCTTTAAACCCGCGATTATAGATTCCTCTTATACTTTGGGAGTGGTGTTGTTCAACAATAACCTAAATATGCACTCTTTTCCAAGTTATGCACACTAAATAGGCACAGCTAATTGAGGATCCTGTCAATTAACTACAACAAACACGAAGTTGAACAAATAAAGATTAAACTAGCAATTTGTATTCACATAAATAAGAAGTTCATCACCCAATAGGTTCCATCAAAACCTTAGACAAGGAATTTAGCAACTCATGGCTATGGGAAAATAAACTAAGATAGAATTCATCATAAAAATCAAAAGTAAAGAAGAAAGATGTTTGGAGTATTCTCTCACAATGGTTTTCCTTGTTAAGAAACCCTAAAAATCAATACCCTCCTCTCTTGGGCGAAGTCTAATGATTTTAAATAGGGTTTAGGTCTAAAAATCCCGTATTTGACACTTTGACCCCTGAACTTTTCTGCGCCTGCCGCGGTTCTGCCGCGGTCGCGGTAGAACCGCAGCCAATCACCCTCTCTGAATCTCTAAAGTTCTGAAGCTGCCTTCCACCGCGATTCTGCCGCGGTCGCGATAGAACCGCGGCCAAACCATTTTTCTGAATCCTAAGGGCTGGCAGGGTGTAGCTTTATTGGGAATTTACACATTTGGCCTCTTTTCTCCAATTTTGACTCCAAAATTGCTCCTTAGCCTTCCTTATACATATATCACCTGCAAATCATGAAAAGCACTAATAAGAGCATTTTGTTATCACTTTTAGCATTAAAACTACACAAGAAGGTGATTATTTAAGGTGTGATTATAGTCAAATTCACCTATTATCAATGCACCTCACGTACACCTGGGACCAGTACCAAAATCTGTACAAGAAGTGCGAAGTGTAGTATGAGTACAACCGACCCAATATACTCTACAAATGTCGAGCCTGACCTCGACGAGGTAGTTACGCGGCTATGACAGGACACCCACAAAATTAAACCTGTACAGACGAGAATATACATACAGCATAACAACAAATAAAGATTAAACATCTGCTATTGGGAGGGAACATGCAAAAAGGGGTACAAGATACGGTACTACAACAGGAAATGACAACACAAAGAAGTAAACAACCTTCAGCCAATGAAATAGATAACATAGTGAATAAAAACTGCACGGCATCACCCTTCGTGTTTCTACTCTCAATCTCACCAACGGATAACATATTGAATCAAAACTGAACGGCATCACCCTTCGTGCTTTTTCTCTAAACCTCACCATGAAACAGTAAAAATGGCATGGCATCACCCTTAGTGATTTTACCCTCAATCTCTCCATAAAATTATAAATATGACACGACATCACCCTTCGTGCTTTTACTCTCAATTACATCATGAAATAATAAATACAACACGGCGTCAGCTTTCGTGCTTTAACTCTCTTCCTTACTATATATTAATTAATAATTGCACCAATAATTGGCACGGCATCACCCTTCGTGCCTCAACACTCTCCCTTACCATGTAACAGTGAACATACAACAATTGGGAGATTGAAAGGAGCAAGAATATAACCATACGTCAACAACGGTTACACAATACCAGCTTAACTTCAAATCAATAATCAATTATAAAAAATAGCCCATAAGTACAGGAATGATCAATTTTGAAGTAAACTAGCCTAAGCATGGATATCGTAATCAAGAAGGAAGCAAACTATAAGAAACAAGTCCCCCCCGCATGCTTTAACCCAACAACAACGCATAAGTACTCATCACTTCACATATACGTTGTACCCAACAATTAAACATGTAGCAAATAGGCGAAGTCATAATCCCTTAAGTCAAAGTTAACCACGACACTTACCTCACTCCGAAAATAAACTCAAAGCTCAACCACGGCTTTGCCTTTCGAACAAGCCTCCAAGCCAACCAAATCTAGTAAATTATCAACCAAATGATTCAAAATAAGCCTTAGGAACTACCAACGAATGAAAAGAGTTCAATTTAGGTCATTATTGAAAGAGTCAACAAAAGTCAACTCCCGAGCCCGCTTGGTCCTGTCACGACCCAAACCGATGGGCTGCGACAGGCACCCGGTACCTTACTCAACCGAGTACCAATGTAACATATCTTTTGTATCATTCTATCATAGGTAAATGAACCAGAGTAAAGCATGAGGGAATACAAACTTATACATATGCCATACTGGCCTATAAGACCAAAGTTATCACTCGTACACTGAACATAGGCCGACAAGGCCATATAATCTTTCACGTACACGACATATATCTACAAGCCTCTAAGAGTACATAAATATCATAAAGGTCGGGACAGGGCCCTGCCATACTACTCAATATATGTCCTAATCATACTGACCACATAAGCAACTCCGGAGCAAATGGAGCACACCAACACCTTCCGTTGAGCTGATAGCCTACTTGGAGGACTCTCAACCTGTCTATCGGGACCTGCGGGCATGAAATGCAGCTTCCCCAGGCAAAAGGGACGTCATTACAAATGATGTACCGAGTATGTAAGGCACATAAATAAGTATTTAAAAGACATGGAAGAAACATGGAGTACATGACTCAACTTGTAAGTCTGGATAACTCAGTAAAATCATGAAATACTTATAGTGTCATGCATATGCGTATGAATGCCATGTCGTGCATAGGTACATGTGTTCATAACATCATCAAGCCTCTGAGGGCATCCCATCATATCATCTCAGCCATTCTGGGCAAAATCCGCAACGTAAACCAGCTACAGGTGGTGGTGTGTATATAACGCCGTAACCTTTTCCCATATCCCATATACATATATATACATATATATGCGTATATAACGTCATCTGGTCATGGGTCAATGTGCATGTATTAATGAATGCAATGCATGAGAAGTACGTCAATAAAATCTCTCAGAATGTCGTAAAAGTATTATTCCTTTGAATAATATCATGAAGTAAACTTTTTTCAACTTACGTATTTTTCTGAGACCCATGAACAGATGATAGAATAATGGGACACGTGGGGAATGAAGAACATAGGCATCTCTAATATTCTATGAAGAGAGTCATCTATGGAAATTGTGCATTTGTTCGTTTCGTTTGTATCCTATGGACCATGCCAAAAGGAAAGAAGGGATAGCCTTAACATACCTGAGCCGATTCTCTTGAAAATCCTTCCAATACCCGCCAAACGTGACAAAACATGTAACGGCGGATCGAAGTAGGGGAAAATCCATATGATGTTCTTGAGAAAGATTATACCGGGCTCCTTTAGAATTGCAATTCCCGTTGCTATTACGTAGTATAACTTCGTATGAAATTTTGTTGTAGCAAATCACGTTGCTATCATCTAATCTTGAATGAATTTTGTGGCTTTTTGTTGATTGTCTTGGACGTTAGTTTGCTGAAGAAAGATCACGCTGCCATCAGCATTGTAAAGGATTCATATGAATTCCTTCTTTGAGGCTTCTTATAGTATGCATGTCACAACCATATGAATCTTTGAGTGAAATGGGCTGAAGCCTTAATACTTTCATATTGTAGAGACATTCCATCTCCTTATGTGATTTAGAAGGATTTTTTAAACTTTGGTGGATGTGGGCCCCACAAGATGATGACCTAGCCACCAAACCCTCTTAAATGTGCCACCTTGCAACATTATTTATGAGTCACTAATAAGAATAGTGGGCTGCCACATTAGCCTCCCTAAGACTTTCCAAATATCACCCCCTTTCCTTAATCAACTCATTAATCCCCGCTAATTAATAATTAATCAATTACCCACATAATTAAGAATTATCATAAAAAAAAAAATACTACTCACTTTCAACACACTTTATACACCTTACTATCATGGTCATGTGGTACCTTGTATGTTACTAGTCCATGAATACGGGGTATTATAGCTTGGACCGTATTTTATCCCCAAATTGCCAAACTTTGACGGAACTCTTTTCTTCGATTCGCTTACCCTCTCATCTTCGAGAATTAACTTATCACTTGTTCGAAATAGCATAATACTTATAATCTCAAGATAATCTTGTTCCCGAGCTTATGTCGATTAGCTTATGACGAAACTTTAACGTACAAAAATGCGGGATGTAACAGGTCCAAACCCGAAATTCGGACCAAAACCCGATTACCCATACCCCCGAGACCGATTATTTAATTCATTTCAAAATTCGATCTTAATTTGAAGTCTTAATCCAATTCTATAAAAATTCATAATTCTACATAAATCCCCAATTTCTACCATGAAAATCCTAGATTTTAGGTTGAACTTGTATGAAATGTGTTGGGTAATTGATAGAAAGTAGGTTAGAATCACTTAACAACGAATCGGGGAATAAGAGCCCTTGAGAAATTGCCTCTAAGGTTTTAGGTTTTGAAAATTTAAAAGAATGAGATAAATTCAATCTAACTCAGCTTTTGACCGGGCGCACATGTCGCAATTGCGACCTGGGGTTCGCAATTACGAACCCCGCAAATGCAAAAAAGCCATCGCAATGCGAAGCCTTCACACCTCTGCTATCATCGCATTTGCGATGATTTGTTCGGAAATGCGAACTAGGGTCCTCTGCAATTGCGACCCTTTTTTATCGAAAATGCGAATCTTAGCTGAACCACCCCTCTTCGCAAATGCGAAGATTTTCTTCGCAATTACGAGCAAGACAGTAAATTAGGCCCTTCGCAATTGTGAACACTTACCACGCAACTGCGAGGTCAGAGGCCTGCACCAGAACATATTTAAACCAGCTATTTTCCAAGTCCAAACTCACTCCGTAGCCTACCCGAAACTCACCCGAGCCCTTGGGTCTCCAAACCAACCATGCACACAAGTCCAAAAACATCCTACGAACTCGCTCGCGTGATCAAAACACCAAATTAACACCTAGAACTACGAAAGGGACACCAAATCAAATGAAACTTTCAATGAACTTAAAAACTTCTATTTCAACAGCCGGACGACCGAATCATGTCAAACCACGTTTTTCACAAAATTTTGCAGAAAACTTATAAATATAGTAATGAACCTATACCAAGCTCTTGACCCGATAGCAAGAAAATCAAACCTTGATCAAATTTTTAGACTCTTTAAACCTTTAAACTTCAAATTTCGACTAAAAGCGATAACTCGAGCTAGGGACCTCTTAATTCAATTTCGGGCGTAAGCTCAGGTCTCAAATTACGATAGGGACCCACCTAGATCGTCAAAACATGGATCTGGGTCCGTTTGCTCAAAAAGTTGACCGAAGTCAACTGAAATGGATTTTTTAAAGCATAATTTTATATTTTATCAATTTTAACATAAAAGCCTTTCGGAAAAAGACAAGGACTGCGCACGCAATTCTGGAAAGGCTAAAATGAGATATTTTAGGTTTCGAAACACAGAATTAAGGTTTAAAACTCTAGATGACCTATCGGGTCATCACATTCTCCACCTCTAGAACAATCGTTCGTCCTCGAATGGACATAAAAAAACTTGGACTGGTAAAAAGGTGTGGATATCTACTCCTCATGTCCGACTCGGACTCCCTAGTCGCTGCCTCGACCGGCTGACCTCTACGCTACAATCAAACTGAACAATAACTCTTTGACCTCAACTATCAGACCTGCCGGGATAGGGTAGCCACCAGCTCCTCCTCGTAAGTTAAATCCTTGTCCAACTAGACTGAGCTGAAATCCAACACATGGGATGGGTCGCCGTAATACTTCTAGAGCATGGACACATGGAACATTGGGTGGACTACGGACAAACAAGGTAGCAATACGGCCTTTAAGCCACCTCACCCACTCTCTCAAGAATCTCAAAGGGCCCGATGTACCTAGGGCTCAACTTGCCCTTCTTTTTGAACCTCATCACAGCCTTCATGAATGAAACCCGGAGCAATACCCTCTCTCCGACCATGAATGCAACATCACGAACTCTACGGTCAGCATAACTCTTTTGTCTAGACTGAGCTGTGCGAAGTCGATCCTGAATAATCTTGACCTTATCCAAGGCATCCTGTACCAAATCTGTACCCAACAAACGATCCTCCCCCGGCTCGAACCATCCAACTGGTGAACGGCACCACATCCCGTATGATGCCTCATCGGGGGCCATCTGAAGGCTTGACTAGTAGCTATAGTTGTATGCAAACTTCGCAGTGGATAGAACTAACCCCAAGAAGCCCCAAAATCTATAACACAAGCGCGAAGCATATATTCCAATACCTTAATAGTGCGCTCGGACTATCTGTCCGTTTGAGGACGAAATGATGTGCTCAACTCAACTTGTGTGCCTAACTCACGCTACACTGCCTTCCAAAAGTGTGAGGTGAACTGTGTACCTCGATTAGAAATTATAGACACGGGCACACCATGAAGACGGACGATCTCGCGGATGTGGATCTCAGCCAACCGCTCTGAAGAATAGGTAGCTTCCACAGGAATGAAATGCGTTGACTTGGTCAGCCCTTCCATAATAATCCATACCGCATCGAACTTCCTCTGAGTCCCTGGGAGTCCAACAACAAAATCCATAGTGATATGCTCCCACTTCCACTCAGGAATCTCTGAATTCTAAAGCAAACTACCAGGACTCTGATGCTCACACTTTACTTGCTGACAATTTAGACACCGAGCTACATATGCAACTATATCCTTCTTCATACTTCTCCACCAATAATGCTTCCGCAAGTCCTGATAAATCTTGGCGACACCCGAATGAAAAGAATACCGGGAACTGTGAGCCGTCTCAAGAATCAACTCACGAAGCCCGTCCAGATTCGGCACACAAATATGACCCTGAATCCTCAAAACTCCATCATCTCCCACAGTAACCTGATTGGCGCCACCGTGCCGCACTGTGTCCCTAAGGATAAACAAATGAGTCATCATACTACCGCTCTCTGATGCACTAATACAAAGAAGACCGAGTGACTGTGCAAGATAGAACACGACTGGGCTCTGAAACATCCAACCTCACGACCTGATTGGCCAAAGCCTGAACATCTGATGCAAGCGATCTCTCACGGACTGGAATGTATACAAGGCTGCCCATACTCACTGCCTTTCTACTCAAGGCATCGGCCACCACATTGGCCTTCCCGGAGTGATACAAGATGGTGATATCATAGTCTTTCAATAACTCCAACCACCTCCTCCGCCTCAAATTGTGATCCTTTTGCTTGAAGAAATACTGTAGACTCCGATTATCCGTGAATACCTTGCACGACACGCCATAAAGATAATGCCTCCAAATCTTCAGTGTATGAACATTGGTTGCCAACTCTAAGTCATGAACAGGGTAATTTCTCTCATGAATCTTCAACTGCCGTGACACATATGCGATTACCTTGCAATCCTGCGTCAATACTGGTCCAAGCCCAACACGAGATGCATCACAATACACTGTATAAGATCATGAGCCTGTGGGCAACACCAACAGTGGCGCTGTAGTCAAACCAGTCTTGAGCTTCTAAAAGCTCGACTTACACTCGTCTAATCATCTTAACGGGGCACCCTTCTGGGTTAACCTGGTAATAGGGTTGTTATAGATGTAAACCCCTCCAAAAACCGACGGTAATAACCCGCCAAACTTAGAAAACTCTGGATCTTCGTAGCTGAAGTGGGTCTAGGCCAGTTCTGAACAGCCTCAATCTTTTTTGGATCCACCTGAATGCTCTCTGCCGATACTACGAGCTGCAAGAAGGCGACCGAGTCCAACCAAAACTGCACTTTGAAAAAATGGCTTATAATTGTCTGTCTCTCAGAGTCTGAAGTACAATCCGAAGATGCTGCTTGTGCTTCTCCCGGTTGCGAGAGTAGATCAAGACATCATCAATAAACATAATCACAAAGGAATCCAAATAGGGCTTGAACACCCGGTTCATCAAATCCATAAATGCTGTTGGGGCAATCGTCAGCCAAAATGACATAACTAGAAACTCATAATGTCCATATCGAGTCTAAAAAGCTGTCATAGGGACATCTGATGCCCTAATATTCAACTGATGGTAGGCAAACCTTAAATCAATCTTCAAAAACATATTCGCACCCTAAAAGTGATCAAATAAGTCATCAATTATCGGCAATGGATACTTGTTCTTGACAGTGACTTTGTTCAATTATTGGTAGTCTATGGACATCCTCATCGATCTATCTTTCTACTTCACAAAAAACACAAGCGCACCCTAGGGCGAGACACTAGGTCTAATGAAGCGCTTATTAAGTAAATCTTGCAACTTCTCCTTTAATTTTTTCAACTTTAGTGGGGCCATAGGGTATGGCGGAATAGAAATGGGCTAAGTGCCCAGAGCTAAATCAATACGAAAGTCGATATCTCTATCGGGTGGCACCCCTAGCAGATCTGCAGGAAACACCTCTGGAAACTCACGAACAACTGGTACTGAATCCATGGAAGGAACCTTCGCAATAAAATCAAATACATAAGCCAAATAAGCAAGAAACCCCTCCTCGACCATACGTCGAGCTTTCACATAATGGATGACCCTACTTGTAGAATGGCCAGGAGTCCCCCTCTACTCTAATCGAGGCAACCCCGGCAAGGCTAAGGTCACCATCTTGATGTGACAATCCAATATAGCGTGATAAGGTGATAGCCAATCCATACCCAAGATGACATCAAAATCAACCATATCGAGAAGTAGGAGATCTAGGCTAGTCTTGAGACTTCCAATGGTAACCACAAACGAACGATAGATACGACCTACAACAATAGATCTCCCAGAGGTGTGGACACATATACAAGAGCACTCAAGGAATCACGAAGCATTACAAGATATGAAGCAAAATAGGATGACATGTAAAAAATAAGCAAAATAGGATGACTCAGCCTCAAGCCTAGCTGGGAAAGCATAACATCGGGGCTGGGCCCCACCATTCTGAACCACGTCCTTGGGTCGGCCTCTAACTGGCTGGCATCCACCTCTAACGGCCTGACCTCAATCTCTAATGGCCTGACCTCCACCTCTAGTTGTCTGACCCCAATCTCTAGCTGGCTGAGCAGGCGGTGAAGCAACCGGTACCGGGACCATGGCACGAGAACCCTGCTGCTGTGAGCTACCTGGTGCCCAAGGGAAAATCTAGTAATGTGCCTCGGGTCACCACAAGTATAATAGGACCTAGGCTGATATGACTGCTGACCATGAAACTGATCTTGTCGTTCTGAGTGACCACATTAAAAACTCTGGAGCGGAGGTGCACTAATAGGAGCTGGTGGTGCACCGTAGGCTAGCTGGTCGGAATAAGATATGTGAGGGTCGCGACCGCCTAAAGTACAGTGGGATACCTGGAGCACTGAATGAAAAGGCCTGGGAGGATGGACTCTACCAAATTACCCCTGCCTCATGTTATGACACCACTGGAACTGCCGGAATGACGAGGCCTCTTATCAAACCCCTGTTCTCTCTCCTATGCAAAAACTATCTCGATGTGCCTAGCAGCATTAGCATCTGTCTAAAAAGTAATCTCCTTGGCCTTCTGTAGCCTAATAGGGTGAGTGAGTCCATCAAACACCTCCTTACCCTCTCTTTCTTAGTAGGAAGCAGAAGAAGAGCATGGCGGGCTAGATCCACAAAACGGGTCTCGTACTGAGTAATAGTCATACTGCCCTACTGGAGATGCTCAAATTGCCTGCAATAATACTCTCTCAGTGTGATAGGAAGGAACTTCTCTAAGAATAGCTAAGAGAACTGGTCTCAAGTAAGTGCAGGCGACCCAGCTGGTCTGGTTAACATATAATCTCTCCACCACTTTTTGGGGGAACCCGTCATCTGAAATACAGCAAAAGTGACTCCATTGGTCTCAACTATACCCATGTTCTGCAGTACCTCATGTTAGTAGTCAAGATAATCCGGTAGTTCCTTAAAAGGTGCACCACTTGTACGAGCTGGAAAGAGCATAGAAAACTTGTCCAATCTCAATAAAGGCTCAAAGGAAATGGCAGGTCCATCATCGGACTGTGCCGCAACAACCGGCTGAACTACCCCAACTGGCGGGGCTATTGGAGTCTGATACTGGGGAGCCATCTGCTCCGGAGTGTGAGTAGCGGGAGGCTGTGCTCCTCCCCTAGCCCGACAGACGGTTGGTGCCATTGGGAAGGTACCGGTATAGGCCACACTTTCCATAAGGCCCACCAAACGGACGAGAGTGTCCTGAAGAACCGGAGTGGCTATAAACCCCTCTGGGACCTGAGCTGGTCCAATAGGTACAATATGAGCTGGAACCTCTTCATCAAAATCTACCTAAGACTCTGCTGCTGGTGCTGCTGCTCGAGCTCTGGGCTAAGCTCTGCCTCTGCTCGCCCTCTGGCCCTAGTAGGAGCTGCCATCGGGGGCTCCGGCTGCTATCCAGCTGAATATGCAGTATGTGTTCTCACATCTGTGAGAGGACAAGAATAGAAGAGTTCAATCAGCAATGATACAATAAAATAACGCGACAAAAAGTTGGAAATTTTGCAATTTCGGTCGACCTTGGAAAATTAGGTATCGCAGTCGGAATGGAATTTCGCAAGTTGGAGTAGGTTCGTAGTGTCATTTGTAATTTGTGTGCAAAATTTGAGGTCATTCGGACGTGGTTTGATAGGTTTCGGCGGCGTTGGCGAATTTTGGAAGTTTAGAAGTTCTTAGGTTTGAATTCAAGGTTGATTTGGTGTTTTCGTGTTCTTTTAGGTATTCTGGAGGTTCGACTAAGTTAGGGTAGTGATATATGACATGTTGGAATTATTGGTTGAAGTCCCGAGGGCCTCGGGTGAGTTTCGGATAGGTTTGGGTTGTGTTGCGCTCGTTTTTCTTATGTTTCGACGCCGTTTCTTCAAGCATAAGTGATATCATATTGAACAAATGAGCTCTGATTTCTTTTTTGATTGAAGCATTATATCCATATCGTAATTACGGACTCGTAGCAAAAAGAATCGTCGAATTTGGACATCGTATAAAGATTATATGGTCATTTTACTAAGAATAAGGTTGCCAGATTTTTCAGATTAATTACGAAACTGGCACTGACGGCATATTTAAAAATCTGCACTATTTGCAAATATTAAAACCTACATATCTCATTCATTATAAGATCAAATTGAGTAACTCAAAATCCTAACTTGACTAGAATTTCACAAGGAATCCATTGGATGCATAAAATATGAGTTTCGGGATCGTTTGGCATGAGAAACGAGGCAGAATAGCTGGCAGAAAATTATATAACACCAGGGTTTGTTCATTCGGTCATATTTTGAGTTGGGGAGCTCGGATTTTTGCGATTTCGGAGGCGATTTTCACCATAGGGATTGGGGTAAGTGCTCTTTACTCGATTTTGGTTATATTTCATGAATCCATCTTCATTTTTGGGATTTGATTGATGATTTCAAAGTGAAATGGAGGGAGTTAAGGTTTGAGTTTTGGAGAGTTTTAAGTGAGGATTTGAGAGACCAAACGGAGTCCGTTTTGACAAATTTTATATGGTTAGACTCAGGAAAGGACGAGGATTATTATTCTTCCATTTTTGACTGGTTTCGAGACGTGGGCCCGGGAGCCGGGTTTTGGCCGATTTCGAATTTTTGGCATATTTTGTAGTTTTCATTGTGGAATTCGATTCTTTAGCATATGTTGATGGTATTAATCTGATTATGATTAGATTCGGAGATTTGGGAGACCGAATCCAGAGACAAGGGCATCCCTGAATAAGATTTTACGCTGTTGAGGTAAGTAACAGTTTTAACTCTGGCTTTGAAGGTATAAACCCGGAGAGTTTGATATCATGTGATTGTTTGGAGGTGATACCCACACTAGGGGACGGGTGTGTGGGTGTACACCTCGAGGGATTAAGACTTGGTTCGTCATGTGAGGCTGTGAGGCCTAATGGCCATTATATGTGTTTATGCATTTACTGTTGTTGAACTTGTCTGCCTTCATGTTAGAGATCATGCTTAGGCTTTATTCATGCTCACATTATTTGTACTCAGTCATAGAAATTTTTGTACATGTTACCTTAGTCTCTATTATTTGCTAATATGCTATGATACTTGACGTGGGTTGTGTCCCCTTTTATTTGTTGATGGTGGTAAGGCTAGTGAGGTACATGATTGAGTGAGGCCGAGGGCTTGGTTGTGAGGATATTAATACCATAGCGCGTGAGCTGTCCGCGTAGCACATGAGCTGACCGTGCGGGTCCAGGTATTTATACCATAGCGCGTGAGTTGTCCGCGTAGCACGTGAGTTGACCGTGCCGATCCAGGTATTGATATGATGGCCTGGCTGTGAGGATATTAATACCATAGCGAGTGAGTTGTCCGCGTAGCACATGAGTTGACCGTGTGGGTCCAGGTATTGATACCATAGCGCGTGAGTTGTCCGCGTAGCACGTGAGTTGACCGTGCGGATCCAAGTATTGATATGATGGCACTTGAGTTGTCCGTGCATAGCGCTTGGGATTTGGGAGCCCCTACGGAGTCTGTACACATCCCCAGTGAGCGCAGAGTGTTGAGTGTTGAGTGTGGAGTGCTAAGTGCGAGTGCTGACTGATGGAGTGACGTTGCTGTGATGTTGCATTTACTTTTGTTGTTGCTGCATTTATCGGTTAAATTTCTTTGTGGCATTTACTGAGTTATGCAATTTACCTGTTTATTCCTGTTATTTTTAAATTTGTGAAAGATCAATAATTGGACTGTTTTGCTCAGCTCGTCACTACTGCTTAGTTCCTTAGTTATTTCTGTTACTACTGAGGTGGTTGTACTCATACTACACCCTGCACTTTATGTGCAGATCCAGGAGAGTTAGAGCGCGGCGACCGTTAAGTTCATGCCGGCTTTAATTGGAGACTGCAAGGTAGCTGCTAGCGTCCGCAGGACCTTGTTACTCCTTTTGTCATTTCTTCTTTTAGACAGTTATATATCTTAGTTCATAGTTTTAGACGTTCATGACTTAGTGACACCCCGATGTTTGGGGCTAGCTTCCGTATTTTTATATTAATTATATTTAGAGTTTATTTAGTTTATGAGAAATTTAATTGTTGGTATTGTTTTATTAAATTCTTATAATCGATTTAGTGGTAGTATTTTGGGAAGTAGGCTTGCCTTGTAACATGATAGGCGCCATCACGACCATGGTTAGATTTTGGGTCGTGACAAGATGGTATCAGAGCCTAGGTTACATAGGTCTCACGAGTCATGAGCGGGTTTAGTAGAGTCTTGCGGATCGGTACGGAGAACGTCTATACTTATCTTCGAGAGGCTGCATAACCTTTAGGAAAACTTCACCTTCTTGAATTCTTATCGTGCGGTATAAATTCAGCTTGAAGTGTAACTCTTTGAATTCCTTCCACGCATTCGTATGCGCACATGAGCGCTCGGTATCAGTTGTGCATCGACGGATTGTGACTCCCTGGATGAGGTGCGAGATGTGATTTCTGTGGGTTAATGTTGGGCCAGTCTGGAGGACTTGAGGCCGGGTTTTGTCTGTAGCTGGAGTACGAAGACTTCGATTGTGTGAGCACGTGCCTATATGTCCGTTGGTGTCCCTATTAGCGGAATTTGTGATTTGATGGCTATGTGGTGAGTATGATTTGACTGGGATATTGTGTTTGGATTGATCGAATGTGACGATAGCGTTTACTTGAGATGTAACAAGGACTAATGGGTATTTGATTTGTGACTTGATATAGCTTGTTCAGGCTTTGTCTGATAAGAGGTTTATTTCCAGCGTTTGATTGTTTGGGCAGCTGCTATGATTAAAATCATCGTTGAGACTGTTTGAATTATGTGGTATATCATGTTATTTCAGGTATGTTTTAGACTCGTTCGAGGACGAACGTTTGTTTAAGAGGGGGAGGATGTAACGACCCGGTCGTTAGCTCTGAGAGTTATAGCCCTGTTTCCCCCATTTATGCTTCTTTGTGTGTTGTTCAGCTGTGTTGAGTTGTATCAAGTTGGTAGGTTTGGGTTCGGAGTAGTTTTGGAGTGAAATGAACACTTAGTCTCTTAGTTAGAAAGCTAAGTTAGAAAAGTCAACCGAAAGTTTACTTATGAGTAGACGAATTAGGATTTGGGTTTTTTATGATTAGATTAGCTTCGTTGGGTGATTTTAGACTTAGAAGTGTGTCCGGAATTTAATTTGGAGGTCAGTGGTAGAATTATGCTTGAATTGGCGAAAGTTGGAAATTTTGCAATTTTGGTCGATCGTGGAAAATCAGGTATCGGGGTCGGAATGGAATTCTGGAAGTTGGAGTAGGTACGTAGTGTCATTTGTGATGTGTGTGCAAAATTTGAGGTCATTCGGACATGGTTTGATAGGTTTCGGCGTCGTTGGCGAATTTTGGAAGTTTAGAAGTTCTTAGGCTTGAATTCGAGGTTGATTTGGTGTTTTCGTGTTGTTTTGGGGAGGTTCGACTAAGTTAGGGTAGTGATATATGACTTGCTGGAATTATTGGTTGAAGTCCCGAGGGCCTCGGTCGGACAGGTTTGGGTTGTGTTGCGCTCGTTTTTCTTATGTTTTGACGTCGTTTCTTCAAGCATAAATGATATCATATTGAATAAATGAGCTCCTATTTCTTTTCTTATTGAAGCATTAGATCTGTATCGTAATTACGGACCCGTAGCAAAAAGTATCTTCAAATTTGGACAATCGTATGAGGATTTTATGGTCATTTTACTAAGAATAAGGTTGCCAGATTTTTAAAATTAATTACGAAATTGCCATTGACGGCATATTTAAAAATCTGCACTATTTGCAAATATTAAAACCTACATAGCTCATTCATTATAAGGTCAAATTGAGTGATCAAAAGCCTAACTTGACTAGAATTTCACAAGGAACTCATTGGAGGCCTAAAATACGAGTTTCGAGATCGTTTGGCATGAGAAACGAGGCAGAATAGCTGGCAGAAAAATATATAAAACTAGGGTTTGTTCATTCGGTCATATTTTGAGTTGGGGAGCTCGGATTTGGGCGATTTTGGAGGCAATATTCACCATATGGATTGGGCTAAGTGCTCTTTACTCAATTTTTTGTTATATTTCATGAATCCATCTTCATTTTTGGGATTTGATTGATGATTTCAAAGTGAAATTGAGGGAGATAGGGTTTGAGTTTTGGAGAGTTTTAAGTGAGGATTTGAGGGACCAAACGGAGTCCGATTTTGACAAATTTTATATGGTTAGACTCGGGAGAGGACGAGGATTATTATTCTTCCATTTTTGACTGGTTTCGAGACATAGGCCCGGGGGTCGGGTTTTGGCCGATTTCGGATTTTTGGCATATTTTGTAGTTTTTATTGTGGAATTCGATTCTTTAGCATATATTGACGGTATTAATCTGATTATTAATCTTGTTCTTTACTGATCTATGATTGATACTCTTTCCTTTCTCGTATTTGATTAATATTTTCCTTAGTTCTGTTTAATCTAACGTGTTTCATTTATTTTTACCTTATTTTGCCCTAAATTAGGATTTCAGATCTTTTTCTGGTTCGATTCTGTGTTTCCTTTTGAATAATCTCCCATCTATGTTCGTTTTATGCAAATATGTGGTTATTTGCTTTATTTTCTACCGATTTTATGATTTACCTAAATTTAGGGTTTCAAACCCTTTTACATGAACCAAATCTGGTTCAATCCTACTCTTCTTTTGAATAATACCTGTCTACGCTCATTTTTGTGCTAGTACGTGATTTTTTGCCATTATTCTCTGCTGATTTTGGGATTTACCTAAATTAGGGTTTCAGACCCCTTTTCCTTGAACCAAATCTGGTATTCCTTTTCGTTATATGCCTTATGTGATTCTTTACCTTTTCCCTACTAATTTTGTATATCTTCACCTAATGTTTAGGGTTCAATTTTACTGATTTAAATGCTCACCTTTCTAGTGTTTGACTAATTGGTTTTCCATGTTTATTTGTTTAATTCCTACATTATATAAACCCTTCCCCATTCTCCTTTAGACAAGACTTGAACTCTCATATTCTCACTACTAAAAATTAAGCTCTCTCTCTTGCTCCTGTTCTGATTTCTGCACTAAGTGGCTATTGTTTGGCCGGCTGAAAGCCAAGGCCAAATTACTCTGGAATTTAACTATTACTGCACCTTTACTTGTTTTCTTCTTAACTGGTATGCCCTAACTTTTCCAATTTTCTTCTCTATGCTTTGTGTGATTAGCCTGTTACAATTCCTAGCATGATTATATACTTTATCTGTTAATTTATTAATACTGTTAACTTAAGACTAAGTTATTTAGAATAACAGGAATCCTCTTATAAGTTGATTTAAGGTTCAATCTGCTTGTCAGTTTATATCTGTTCTGAACTATGAGCATGTAATCAATATGTTTGTGTTTAATTCGTAAGTCTTGTCTGTTCAATTCAAATGCTTCTGCCTGATTGCTTCTGTGACTAAGCCATGACTGTTTCAAATATTAACATAAGCATTTAGCTTTATCAGACTTCACCATGTTTGAACTGTATGCTAATCCTGAACCTTGTTTGTTTCTTGGAGCAGTTCTGCCTGCAACTCTGTATTGTGAACTTTCTCTCTTCTGATATTGAACTATTTCAAAACCTGCCCTCTTACCCTTTATGCACTGGTTTTTAAACTCCTACTCTTAGTCATTTAGGTTCTCACCATCCCCAGTGTGAGCACTGCCTAGGTCCTTGAGACTCCTTTGAACTTTGACACATTGGGGCAGGTTTTTCCAATCTTTATGAACTATGTGCTGAATGTGTGGTTCTGGTGTGAGCATTGCCCGGGGTCCCTGAGGATCTTTGGGAACTTTGACACACTGGAAGCCTGGTTTAATGTGCTGTGAATAGATCACTGCTATGCTTAAGAGCTGTTGTGTTTGAAGGCCTGGTTCCTAGGTTTAGATTGGGCCTATGAAGGCTCCCTATAGTGTAATTATTATTATTATGTAATTCATTCATTCTGGGCTGTAATAATTTCTGTAATAATAGATTTGGGGTTTATTAATAAAAGTCGGGGGGGGGGGGGGGGGGGTCTTTTACCTTGGTTGAAACTGGGTAGAGATCCTGCCTATAGGTTTAATTATGTTGATTGAACTATGTGGATACTATATTGTGTTTAGAGATCCTGCCTATTGAATTTTTCATGATCATTTTGATTCTGTGTTGCACATCTCCATGCTAGAAACCCTGCTTATAGGACATTACGTTTAATTCTGCACATTAGAAATCCTGTTCATAAGATCTACACATATTTTCACCCAACGTACATTAGTGACCATGTCTATAGGGCTTTTGTTGATTATCTTTCATAACAACTTGTTAATTTCTGTCCAAATACGGTTAATAGATATCATGCCTACAGGAACAAAAATCAGTTTCAAACCTAGAAATCATTCTTATAGGATTTAAAACTAATAGATATCATGCCTATAGGGTGAAATTAGTTCTGAAACTTAGAGATCCTGCCTGTAGTAATTTAAATCAACCTCACAATTAGATATCATGCCTATAACGTTTAAACTAATTCAGCAATTAGAAAGCATGCCTATAGGATCTTAAAGGAATAAAACTGTCTTTATGAGTTAAAATCAGTGCTACACATAGAAATCATGCCTATAGGTCTGTAATTGACAAACTCGTAGAAATCATGCCTATAGGATCCTATTAGTCTATTATGAATTCAATCGCTCTTGTAAATCACTTAGGCAATAGATCCGTACAACTTATTAATGATTCTAGGTTTAAAACTGTGACATACTACTGCCTGAAATGCCCAGATCCATGCTGAATAAAATCAGTAGGCAAACAAATAGGTCCCAATGCTTGCCTTAATAAAATTGTCTTTACGCTCTGTTGTCTCACGTAGATATCCTGCCTATAGGATTCCGAAGTTAATCAAGTTTCTGATTCAATTGCGTGCTTTTGTTTCCTATGTGTGGAGGTCAATGTGAGCCCATACTTGCTCTATTTGAAAGTCCTACTTGTTTTGTTTGTCTCCTAGATTTAACATTTTTAAGCAATATAGGATTCGTCTAGAACTATCCAAAATAGAGGTCCTAATACCTCCAGGACCATAGGTAATGGACGGGTAGTGCATGCATAGGGTACGGTAGAATCAATTAGTGCGCTTAAGTAACAACTTGAAGATAGTAATTGGGTAGTAAAGAAAATGATAGCCCATGCGTAATGCTACGAGTAAAACCCCGACTTGAGGGAGTTGCAAAGCATTGCATGGAATGATCTTATAGGCTAAAAATCATAGGACCACCCCTTATCCCTGTTGCATAAATCAAATATTGTATTTGTCCAAATTGTCCTCTCTCCTTTCTTAGACTAATTCGCTTAATTTAAGTTCGGCCGGGAGCCACCGTTGTGGACCTCGAGGGGTGCCTAACACCTTCCCCTCAAGGTAATTTCGAGCCCTTACCCGATCTCTAGTGATGTAGACTGGTTATCTGAGTTAATTGTTCTAGGTGCCCTAACGCACCTTAAATCCGTTAGGTGGCAACTCTTTCAAATCCAATTCCCTACCCTCACGGAAAAGAGTTATCCCAGAAATGTCAAAACTCGATTTCGGGGGAAAAAGGGGGCGCAACATTTGTTATACGTATATTGGGTTAGGACGAGATAAAAGCACGAGGGGTATTGCCGTGTAATTGACTTGATATCTGAGCATATTCGTCATGCTATGAAAGTTAAGAAGGGACTATCGTGGTTTATCGGTTTCATTCTAAGGAAAGGATTGGTCGAGGTTTTGTAAGATGCTAAATTGTGATCACTGCTAGTATTCGGTTATTGTTTGGTATTCGTTTTGTCACGCCCCGAACCTGGGGGGAGAGACCGGCACCCGGTGCCTCACCTATCCTTGCATACCAACTTGCGACTAAGGGACTCTAAACATATAATGTCATACTTTGGCCATGGGCCACATTGCAAGACAATTTTTAAACGCTCACTAAACATCAATATAAAGCTGCACCGACAAGGCTGTCATAACTACTACAGCTGGCAAACCAATCAACATATGCATACAAGGCCTACAAGCCCAACATACTGCACTAACTGACAGGATATGTCTACAAGCCTCTACTGATGGATATACTATGATCGGAATAGGGCCCTGACCTACTCATAACATATATACATATATACACAAGATGTACATCAAGCTCTAGACCCGGCAACTCCAAAGGGCATGGAGCTTACCGATCAAGCTAAACTCGGGCAACACCTAATTAAGAGGTCTACCCGTTTGTCTGTCTGAACCTGCACGCATGAAATGCAGCGCGCCCAGAAAAGGGACGTCAGTGCGAAATAATGTACCGAGTATGTAAGACAATATACCGAAAGCTGAAACTGAACCTATAATATAATAACTGAAAGTAACTGGGAGTCAAAGATAATCTGAAGATATGCTCACCTGCTGATACTGACTCAACTCTTTCAATATAGTAAGTAAAATAGTTGTTCGGCCCTATAAGGCTCGGTGTATATATATATCTACTCTGCCGTAGAAGGCTCGCTCATAGGCGCTCGGCCATATTAGGCTCTGCATCTCGACTATGCTGGTCTCGCTCATAGGCGCCCAGCCACAGTATGCTCGGTATATAACTTACCATCTGATCGGAGGTTTCCCAACGGGGGCCTGGCCATCGATTATAGCTCGATGGAAGTGAAAATACTGTAATACTGTATATATAAATTCTCTTCTCTCTTGACTAGAATAAGACAATACTTACCTGAATATAAAGTCCCGATAAGGGAGAATACTGTAACTTATGAGACTAGGAATTATACATAAATTCAAGATATGAATTTCTCTTTATGCCTCGTTATTAAACTCGTGTAGTTACAATATCATGCCAAAATGAAGGAAGGCTTAGCCTTAACATACCTGGAGTAGGGAAAAATCCGCATGATATTCTTGGGAAAGGTTGCACCGTACTCCCTTAGAATCCTAAAACCTCACGTAGCTTAAGATTCTAAGAAATCTCGTTGGAATTTTCGTTTCAATAAATTTCGTTGAAATCTCGTTGAATTCAAGTTGCTAGCGTTGGAATCCTTTGTGTTCTAATTCAAGCATAATTCTCTTAATTTTGAGAAGTCTTTTACTAATTGGGGGTGGGCCCCACTTGTGGCTTAGTTTGCCAAAGCATTTTCCAAGTTTTGTCACATTTCATGTGAATTCAAGAGTCCCATTTATATAAAGTCTTTGGTTGCCACGTTAATGGGGTTCGAACTTTATCCAAAATTATTATTAATTAACCACTAATCTCTTGATTGACTTGATAATCTTCCACTATATATTAATTAATCAATTACCCATATAATTAAGAATTAACTCAAATTACTTAAAATACTACTCACTTTTAACACAATTTATACATCTTTACTGTCATGGTCATGTGGTACCTTGTATGGTACTAGTCCAAAAGTACCGGGTATTTTAGCTCGGGCCCTATTTTATCCCAAATTACCAAACTTCGACAAAAATCATTTCTTCGATTTACTTACCCTCTCTCCTTCACGAATTTACTCATCACGTGTTTGAAATAGCATAATGCTTGTAATCTCAAAATAATCTCATTCCCGATCTTACGACGAAACTTTAACATACGAAAATGCGGGGTGTAACATCTCATTTTCCGAGCTTCCATCAATTTACTTTTGGCGTACTTCACGTACGAAAACATGGGGTGTAACATCATTCCCCCCCTTTTGAACATTCGTCCTCGAATATCGACTGATGCACTTATCATTTTCATGACTTATGTCTTTCGAATACTTTAGTACTCTCCTTGCCATCTAGGCAAGTGTTCTGTGAATAATTCCAAAGGCCAGGGCATTCCCCTCTTAAGGCCTCTTTCTCATACCATGACTTGTGGTCGGAATCCTTCTAATATCATAACTGTTGCTATCTTTTGTTACGCACCCTGTACGACTCTGACCTTGTAAATGCGCCCATGCGACTCTTCTCTCCTTTTCCTCCAGCTTTTAGCCAATCTCTAGGCCTCACTTTGTAAACATATACAGAGCTTGATAAGATGTCCCTTTGGGCATCTACGGGTATACCGAAGTTCTTCGCTTAGTACTTTATCGAACTTACGACTATTGCTATATCTTGTTTCATAGCCTTGGTTATCCATCCGTGTGAATTTACTGCATCTAGGTAGGTCATACTATATCGCAACTCTTACTTTGATTTATCGTTACTAAGGCCTACTACAAAACTCTAGGTTACTTTCGTTGCTTATCCCATATGTATAAATCTAAGTCCTTTAATGCTTTCCCATTACTAGCCATCTTAAGAATGACGACCTATTCTCATCTCATACTTTGTAACTTTTATCCATCCATTGTTGATTGACCTTAATACCGATAACTTGACCTCTTATGTAACATTGCCGCTAGGGCTCACGTCTCATCGGAGAACATCTGAAATGATTAGACTGATCCACCTGGGGCGATACCATGCTTCCATAACCGTATTTCATGGCATCCCAACGTGATTCATCCTATGGGGGTTATTCTAATCCCGTAGAACTTATGAAATCCTCTTCAAGTCATGACTCAATCGATGGCCGAAACATCATCCTATATTTATCACAATTACACCCTCATTCCACTACCAGGGCAGCATTCCATCTCTTTTAAATTCTACTAGTCTTAGACTCCTTTGAGTATATTCAGGCTATACTGAGCTTTTTATAATTCTTGTTCTCATGGCCTTAATCCCGAGGACTTATCCATTCTCATCACCTTCTCACTCTCCATTTCTTATTCTTACTCGTGTCTTATTAAAACCTTGTCGCTTTACCATACTTTAGCTTGCGACCTATACATATTTCCATTTATACTGCTCGCAACCTTCCTTCAACTTGCTTGCACCATAGAGTTTCTTGTGTTATTCTAGGACATCAAGTGATACATCGCATCATCTCTAACTCTTCTTTACTTTCTTAAGTAGACCTCTCGATATTTAGAAACCATAGGTTGGAAGATATTCCACTGATGATGTCGTTATCATTCCTGGATACTGAATCCCAGTGCTTCTAGCCTTCTATCTGAAGTATGGATTATTCATAATCTTTTGCACCTGAGTATCTCTACGTTGTTCACATTTACCTTACTTACCTTAAAATATCACATCACATCTTCTATCTCTTTTATGACCTCCCTTCCACATAGGTATAATTCACATCCACAACTTGAAGCTCTATAATAATCCTTGCATCTCAGGTGCCTATATAATCCGGTGGGATCTTCATACTGACTTCTTATGAGGTCGGTACTCTTTTAATTGGCTTTATCGTAGAGTCGTCATAGAATATAGCTACTGTACTATCTTTCTTGTACCTCTGATATTAAGAGTGATTCTGTAATGTTCTCCATCATGATGTCTATAACTTTCTGGGTCCAATAATCAGACTCCTAATTTACTTAGTTGATATAATTCTTTAGTTTCCTCTTCCCTCTGATCAACCTTTATATTGGCTTAAGCTATCTTCCAAGGTGTGGCTCATGGTATTACTTTAGCCTTTCATGGACGCTATGGAAGATCCAGGATACAATCTTCTAATACTTCAATCCTTTGTCTATGACCTGGACTCAATTCTTTCTTTTACTATACTGGAATCTTCTACGACTGTATGATTGTTAACATATATGTTGCGTGGATAATACTCCGAACTCTTAAGTGCATTCATAACGTAACCAACTCTGGGTCATTGATCGAATACTTCCTTTCGTTCTATCTTAGCTTTCTTTGGACGTAAGCTATTACTTTTCCTGGTCTTTCTGCCCCCTTGTTGCATGCATACTTAGCTTGTTTTGGTGCCCACACATATTGGAATTCCATACAACTCGTATGATCTTGAATATCACTTTTGATTTTACTCCCCATTCATTAGCCGCGGTAGGTTCCATTTTCTTATGGAGTGCATATAATTTTGTTGTGAGACTGTTGTTACATGACCATTTCCTCTTTAGGTCACTGTGCTTAGGTTGAAGCCTTCTTCCTTATTTCCTCAGCTAGTTTCTCATTGTTGTACTTAGGGAGACCTTCTGGCTCTTGTAAGACTGCAAGCTTATTACATCGTATATTCGACGAAATTTTTTTTGATGTTCTTTCTCACATATAATTATCCTTAGTTACTTACCTCCATGCTCATGTGCTCGTATAGTTGCTTCTGACTCGAAGTTTTGACTGGCTTCCTATTGAGACTCTCTTTTATTTTCTGTAATATTCATACAGTACCTTTAACTACCCGAACTCTTATATGAATATTCTTCAAGGATTACAATATCATAATTGCGAGACTGAATTCCGCATGTTGGTGTTCACTCTTGCTTATCTTGCATGATCTATTGATTTGTTTGTATCCTCTTATCTAGCATAACTAGGCTCTTCCTGAATCAACTACTAACTTTTCGTTGGCCCATTCTCATATCAATACTCCGCATAATCTTTCTTGGGTTATTTCCTTTGTCTTAACTTACCTCTCGCACTGGCTACTTATTTATCAAAACATCCCGAGCCGGAACCCTTACTTTCTCTCCTTGACGTCGTGTCTGCATAATGTTCTAGAATCGTAGCATATCTGTAGGCTTTGAATAAGTGCAATCTCATCCCTTACTCATTTTTATCGCATTCTTCCTTTACCATTCCATAGTTACTAGAACCACTTAATTCTGATTTAATGCCACATCACTCCATATTCTCCCCTTCAGGGGAGTGCTAAGAGTTGGAGCTACGACAATCTACCTATAGATGTATTCTCTCTTAATTTTTGGCATCATTTCACATCATCGATGACCCTTACTCGCCTTGCGGTAATCCTTCTGTACTAAGGATAACGAACTTCCTTACTCGCGAGGGTGACAATTACTATAACTAGCACATACAGTCTCTTAAGCTTAACTTTGCTCGTATTGCATGCTTTAGGGAAGCGTCCTCCTGAATGACCATTCTCTGAATTTCTCATGAATCTTCTTCTCTTGTCCATTTTGTTATCACTGGAACGAAATCTGAAATTCTCATGATGCCGACTATTATCTAATCACTCAGTTCCTAATTCATGTTTAGTTTATCTTGTTAACCAGCCCATACTGACTTCTATTATTCTGGGGTCTAACATATCCTTCCAGTAATTACGTTAGAGTCACAAACTTATTTCTCAAAATGAGGATATAACTTTATGGCCTATATTCCTTTGTTGTCTCCAGGATTGGCACCTCTCATATTTTCCTTCCCTCAATAATAGACTATGTTATACTATCATTTCATTTTTTTTCCACCGTTGTCATCCATGTATCACATCTTACTCATAATGCTTCATTAACTCTATTCTTATTTCCCGCTAACATTTATGTCTATCACTTTATTTTGAAACGCGAACAAGATATTCTTTTGCTCTTAGCTTCCCTTGCTCTATCCATTGGCTCTTCGGGTTGCCTAACATTCTCTCTCTACTAGGGACGGAAGCCATACTAAGATAATATTTATCCCTTCCAGGCTTCCAGTGCCCTTCTTTGTAGTATTCATATCTAGCTATACTATTTTAGAGTGCACCATCTGGGTGTCTCACAGGGAGATTTATTACTTCAGAAATGTCAAGTAACGCAAACAATCAATCCATCATTTTTGGGTTACTTTAACCCCAACGAGATCCTGATATCCCGTCCTTCTTAAACCATATCTGTTAACTCCCATAAGGCATAACTGAGATGGGTGTGGCCGATTGTACATACCTCTGTTACCATTGAAGGTAACTCAAAATGCTTATATTCTCTGCCTGAGTTGTAAATACTGATAATCTTCATAACTGGGTGCCTCGTACCCTTCTCCACCTTGCTTCTTTTACTTGTTGAAACTTGTATCTAGCTTCTAAATCTCTTATTCCTTTTTATCGTAAGAAAGGATAGATATTCTTGCCTTAGGAATCCTTATCAAGAAGATTACACATCTTAGTATCCACATGATCTCCTGGAGACCTAACATTTACTCATCATAAGCATAATGCAAAATTGAGTTCCTCTTACTCAATTCTTTGACAGCCATATTCAATCCCTTAACAACCGTCTTTCTAGATGTCGATATCATTGTATTACGAATATAATAGGACTTAGGAATCTGAATTCTTACAAGTGAGCTCTACCACACGATCTAAAGTAAGAAGAAAGAGTGACGGTCCTAACTGCCCTGTAGCCTCTTGCTTATAAGTGTGGTGCACGACACACCCATAAACAAGACTCTACTAGACACGGCTTGTAGACTCCCTAAGACAAAACTGCTCTAATACCACATCTGTCACGCCCCGAACTAAGGGGCGAGACCGGCACCCAGTGCCTCACCTATCCTTGCCTACCAACTTGTGACTAAGGGACTCTGAACATATAATGTCATACTCGGGCCATGGGCCACATTGCAAGACAATTTGCAAACGCTGACTAGACATCAATATAAAGCTGGGCCAACAAGGCCGTCATAACTACTACAGTGGGCAAACCAATCAACATATACATACAAGGCGTACAAGCCCAACATATTGCACTAACTGACAGGATTTGTCTACAAGCCTCTATTGATGGATATACTGTGATCGGAACAGGGCCCCGGCCTACTCCTAACATATATACATATATACACAAGATGTACATAAAGCTCTAGACCCGGCAACTCCGAAGGGCATGGAGCTTATCAATCAAGCTGAACTCGGGCAACACCTAATGGGGAGGTCAACCCGTTTGTCTGTCTGAACCTGCACGCATGAAATGCAGTGCCCCTAGAAAAGGGACGTCAGTACAAAATAATGTACCAAGTATGTAATATAATATACTGAAAGCTGAAACTGAACTGATAATATAATAACTGAAAGTAACTTGGAGCCAAAGATAATCTGAAGATTTGCTCACCTGCTGATACTGACAGAACTCTCTCACTATTGTAAGTAAAATTGTCGTCGGCCCTATAACGCTCAGTATATATATATATATATATATATATATATATATATATGTTCTGCCGTACTAGGCTCGCTCATAGGCGCTCGGCCATACTAGGCTCTGTATCTCGGCCATCCTGGGCTCACTCATAGGTGCTCCGCCATAGTAGGCTCGGTATATTCTTACCATCTAATCAGTGGTTGCCTAATAGGGGCCTGCCCATCGACTATAACTCGATGGTAGTGAAAATACTGTAATACTATATATATAAATTCTCTGCTCTCTTGACTGGAATAAGACATTACTCAATTGAATATGAAGTCCCGATAAGGAAGAATACTGTAACTTATTGAGACTAGGAAATATACATAAATTCAGGGATATGAATTTCTCTTTATGCCTCGTTATCAAACTCGTGTAGTTACAATATCATGCCAAAATGAAGGAAGGCTTAGCCTTAACATACCTGGAGTACGGAAAAATCCGTATGATATTCTTGGGAAAGGTAGCACCGTACTCCCTTAGAATCGCAAAACCTCACGTTGCTTAAGATGCTAAGAAATCTCATTGGAATTTTTGTTTCAAGAAATATCGTTGAAATCTTGTTGAATTCATGTTGCTTGCGTTAGAATTCTTTGTGTTCTCATTCAAGCATAATTCTCTTGATTTTTGAGAAGTCTTTTAGTTAGTGGGGGTGGGCCCCACTTGTGGCTTAGTTGGCCAAAGAATTTTCCAAGCTTTGCCACATTTCATGTGAATTCAAGAGTCACATTTATATAAAGTCTTTGGCTGCCACGTTAATGGGGTTCTAACTTTATCCAAAATCATTTAATTTAACCACTGATCTCTTGATTAACTTGATAATCTCCCACTATCCAATAATTAACCAATTACCCATATAATTAAGAATTATCTTAAATTACTTAAAATACTATTCTCTTTTAACACACTTTATACATCTTTACTATCCTAGTCATGTGGTACCTTGTATGGTACTAGTCCATAAGTACCGGGCACTTTAGCTCGGGCCGTATTTTATCCCAAATTACCAAACTTCCGAGTTTCCATTACTTTTGGCGTACTTCACGTACAAAAACATGGGGTGTAACACGTTTCATGTGTTCTTCTCTGTTATATCATGGTATAGTTCTATTGCTGATTTACGGTGCTGGTTTATCAGTGAGTATCTTTAAACTAAAAAGCCTCGTCACTACGTTGACCAGATTAGACAAGATACATACCAGTACATGGGGTCAATTGTATTGATACTACACTTCTGCACATTGCGTGCAGATTTTTGGAACTGAGTTGCTGGTGATGTTGGGAGTTAACTCTGAAGATGCTCGTGCACTCCGGATATAGCTTCCACTTGTCCTTGGTAGCTTAGATTTAGGAATTCTATTTATGTCAATTTCAATTAGATCATATAATTATTTGCACCAGCTTTGTATATTTCAAAGTCTTAGAAGCTCATGATTCGTACTACCAGTTCTTGGGTCAATTTGTAAATATTCAGAAAATTCTTCACAATTTCTCCTTTAGTCACATTTGGATGGTATTTTCTGTTAGTTGGCTTACCTAGTGGGTTGAGTTAGGTGCCATCACGACTTGTGGTTTTCGGGTCGTGACAAGGTGGTATCAGAGCACTAGGTTCGTAGGTTCTATGAGTCATGAGCAAGTTTTTAGTAGAGTTCTGTGGATCGGTATGATAACGTCCATACCTATCTTCGGGAGGCTACAGGGCATTTAGGAAAATTTCCCTTTCTTCTCTCCTTATCGTGCGGCCTTGTTTTAGATTGAAATCTACAACTTTGACTCTTCCCAATCGCGCATATGTGATGTTTTGCACTCATTATTCACTATGTGCCAACGATTGGTGATGCTACAGATGGATTACGAAGGGCTATGGATGCTTGATTATCATCATGATGTGTTGTCTAGCCTTAGGAGCTGGTGCAGTGTTAAATCATCCGGTCGTTTATTTGTGGTATGAGGTGGGTTCTTATATTTGGATGGTAAGCACGGATTTGGAAAGATTAGCTGGTTGCCTGGTTGTTGTGATTAAGGTAGGTCATGACAAGGTGTCGATTTGAGTATAACCGATGGGCCATCTCCTGCGTGATGAGTTTGGATCGTGTGTCTCGTATGATGTCCATTCGGTGGAGTGAATATGTTATCATTTCAGAGCATTTGGGGAAGTTGTTTGACTATTGCAATGATGGGTAAGCGCTTGGCAGAGTCTTGGGGGTGTTCTATGACCAGTATTGCATGAGTTTTTATAGTATTAAGATAAATAGCCATGCGGAATCGGAGCATGCTGTGAAGATATAGTACTTTGGGTTACTGATGAAGGTGATCTATGGCTTTGAGCTAAGTGGTGGAGTCTGCTAATAATGATCGAAATATAGGATCATAGGCCATATCAGTTTCCAGACCGAGAGATTGCTTGGTTATTTCTTCGAATAGTAATATGCTGGTGAAGCACGGGTTGCTCGAAACGTATTAGTTGTGTATTAAAGATCAGAGTAAGACGAGTGGTTATAGAGGAGGTACTGGAGAGTTCCAGGTCTTATGTAGCCTTTAAGGACTTTTGAATTTGTCTACGGGCGGGCTTGAAAATGGTAGCGAATGGTAATCGGATATGCGGTATTTCCATATCAAGAAAGGTTTACATGTTGATGTTGGAGTGATTCAAGAAATGGCTTCGGGTTCCTAGGAGGTTCTTTCAGGGCGCTCATATCGGATTGAGTTACTTTCGAGTTGGCAGCTTGTGTAACTCGGTTGAATTAGAGGCGATTGATTCTGATTACTCGATTATGTGTTAATGAGTTTTGAAGAATTTATCTTGGTTATGACCATGGTCGGAGTTGATGTTTTCTACAGGTATAGAAGCTATATTGTGTGTGGTGGTGTTCTCCTGGATTGAGTTAAATGAAAGATTCTCGTTGATGAGGTGTTCAATTTGCTTATGGTTCAGAGTTGACTATGAAAATTTCATAGTGTTACGAGTTAGAATGCTAGAGGTGATGCGCCGTGTGGGGTTGAAAAGTTGCAAGTACAAGATTGCAGTTAGTTTTGGAGGGAAGGGTTTGAGTTTTTGATGACACGGACGATTTAGGGTGTTTAAGGTTTTTCTAGCACTATGTGTTTCCACCGGAGGAGAGTTCGCTTGTTGGCAGGTAAACTGTGTTCTAACTTATGGGTGTTTTTCCGTGACATAATGAAGTATGAGTTACGTTTCAGCCATTTGAGTAGCGGTGTTGAGATTGGATATGAAGATTCGGGTATTCGTGAGGCTCGGAGACTAGATGGTCTCGTTTGCAGACAATTCCTTGATTGCGAGTTGTGAAGAAATGTAGAGGATTGGATGATTGATGGTATGTGTTATAGAAAGGTTGATATAGACATTTGGAAGGTTAACTACATGTTTGGGGATGATCGGAATTTGGAATGTAGGTTATTTTTTAGCCTAATGAGAATGTGTATTATGTATCGGATCGGATTTGCTTGCTTTTGCGCAGCTGTTGCCACATGTATATTATCGGGCGGAATATATGTTATTCGCGCCTTGGTTTATGTTATATGTTTCTCTCTTATGCTATGACGGGTTGAGAGGTTTACCTGATTTTTCTCACACATATCGTGATTCAGTTTAGGCCTTATGGCATTATGGGTGAAGTGGCCTTCGTGATGTTGATTTGCTTATTGCACCATAGTTGTGCTTGACCTTCTCAATATTGTTTGTTTCTAATAATTTTGCCACCGTTATATTTTGTGCACTATATTGTGTTTGATGTTGACGCACATGTGATTAGTGAGCCCGAGCATTTTGACTCGACGGTACCCTATATGGATTGATATGATGGGATCGGGTTGCATGCCGCAACGGTACAATGATGAAATGTTAACTCCTTACTCCTATCTTGTGTATTTTTGCTTCCACCTTGTTGAAAATAGTTCATAGTAAAATGCTAAAATTTCTCTGCCTGCTTAAGTTGCTTGAAGTCTTCTTATTTAGTTTTCCTACTGCTATATGTCATGCCTATATTATTACTTGTTGGTATATGGAACCGGGTTGTGTGTGGATCCATATGATCATTGTTTGTACTTGTCAGTGGGGCTACTTGTATTGGCCAAGATGAGGTTTCTAGATATGATATTTGCACTAATGAATTGGGATGAGAAAGGGTTGGAAGAATAACACCATATTTTGCTGAGGATTTGGACAATGGACCTGGTCGGACGAGTGAGTTTCTTGGCTTATTGATCGGATGAGTGGTTAAGAGGGTATGCATGTTTCTTTCATCATCGGCAAGGTACGAAGGTTTTGAATGAGGTTCTAACCAACACAAGGTTTACTACCAGCACCAGATTTGTTTTTGGGCTGTAATAATGGTCAGCAGTGCCTATTGTGAGCGTCGAAGTGATAGGGTATATCATGTGATTACATCTTGGGTTATGCTTATGACTTGGTACAGCTTGTTTAGACTTATACAGTGTGTAGATGTGGGATTCGGGTCTTTTAATGAATTCAGGATGATAGAGATTGGATTCTAAGGTTTAAAGACCGAGGATGAAATAAGGATCTCTAGTTATGTTGTGTTGGCGGAATCATGTGGAACAGGGTGACGTAGGACCACCCCCGTGTTTATGCATAGTAAGGTTACATCGTGATTTGATAGCTTTGGAACGACTCCTAGCACGTTCGAGGTTGAACGTATGTTTAAGTGGTGGAGGATGTAATGACCCAACTGGTCGTTTTGAGTATCTGCACTTCACTCGGTATTTTGAGGGCTCGAATATCTCCACATGATGTACTATGACTTGCGTAAATCGTCGGTATTGGTTTTCATGTTATCCGGAATCGATTTGGAAGTATGAACTCCAAGATTTAAACTCTAAGTTGGAAGAGTTGACCAAGTTTGACTTTTAGCATTTGGCCTTGGAATGGAGTTTCATCAGTTTCTTAGCTCCGTTGGGTGATTTTGGACTTAGGAGCGCGTCCGGATTATAATTTGGAGGTCCGTAGTCGAATCAGTCTTAAATTGGCGAAATTTGGATTTTTAGGAAGTTTGACCGGGAGTGGACTTTTTGATATCGGGGTTGGATTTCGATTTCGAAAGTTGGAATAGGTCCGTAATGGCAAATGTGACTTGTATGCAAAATTTGAGGTCAATTGGAGGTGATTTGTTAGGTTTCAGCATTGGTTGTAGAAGTTGAAGTTTCAAAGTTCATTGATTTTGACTTGAGGTGTGATTCATCATTTCGAGGTTGTTATGCGTGATTTGAAGCTTCGAGTAGGTTTGTTTCATCATGTAGAACTTGTCTGCAAAAATTCGGCGCCATTTGGAGTTGATTTGATATGGTTCGGACGCTTGGATGCGATTCTAGAAGTTCTTAAAGTTTAGTTTGATCTTCATGCGTTTTGGCGTCCGATTCGTGATTTTAGAGGTTATTTTGATAATTTGAGCATGCGAGCAAGTTCGTGTTGTGTTTCTGGACCTGGGTTCATGATTGGTTTGGAGCCCCGAGGGCTCAAGTGAGTTTCAGATTGGTTCCAGAATAATTTTCCACAATATTTGAGTGCTGATACTGGTGTCATCGCATTTGCGATGTTTTGGTCGCAATTGCAATAGTCACAATTGCGAAGCAGCCATGCCATTGGTGAAAATTGGGTGTCTGGGGTAGATTCATATTTGCGAAGAAACCCATCACATTTGCGATGTGGGGTTGTCCGCATTTGCTAGGAACCCTGCCGCTTTTGCGAAGTGTTGGTCTTCGCATTTGCGAAGTATAGGGTCGCAAATGTGGCCTTTGCAGGAAAGCTTTTGTTTCGCATTGGCGATAAGAAGTTCGCATTTGCGGTGGGTCGCATTTGCGAACCCCTTGTCGCAAATGCGACATCTGCAACCTGCTAAATGCTGAGAATTCCGATTTTTTGCTTCATTTTGTTATATTTTGAACCCTAGCTTCGATGGGAGGCGATTTTGTGAAGGTATTTTCATACCAAATCATTGGGTAAGTATCTTTAATCATTTCTCAACTACATTTCATGATTATATATAAGATTTAACATCAATTCATGAGAAATCTGGGGAAAATCTGGGGATCTTGGCAAAACTTTGAAAAATAAAAAATCTGGGATTTGAGAGTCGAATATGACTCGTATATGAAAATACATTGATGTGTATAATTCGTTAATCACTATGCGTAATCATTAAAACATTGGTACAGCCGATCTTCTTGAGATACTAGATTCTATACTTGTTTTGTTCATCATTTGGGAGATTTGTGGAAATACTTGAATAATACAGTTCTTGAGGGTTTATTGAATCATCATTGGCTTGGAAAGTTGTGGTTGGGATTTGTTTGGAATATTCGTTTAAACACTCTCCTTGATGTTATTTATGCTTCCGCCTTGTTTGACATTGATATACATATATTTGGTAAGGAAGGTGTAAAGCACGAAGGGCGATGCCATGCCATTCTGTATACATTATAATGTGAGGGAGAGTGTAAAGCACGAAGGGTGATGCCGTGCCATATCATTTGGGAGTAAAAGCACGAAGGGTGATGTCGTGTCGTATTATGTGAGAGTAAAAGCACGAAGGGTAATGCTGTGCCACATCATTTGAGAGTAAAAGCACGAAGGATGATGTTGTGTCATTTCATTTATATTGTTATGCTTTTATATTATCGTGAGATCATGGCACGATGGGTGTTTATGTGCAGGCGAGGAAGAGGGACATGCATTATGTTGTGATATCTGTTTTCCCCGTATATGTTCACATCTTTATCTTTAGCAGTTATTTTCATATTTATAGACCTTGTATGACTTGTTGTTATTGTCTTGTCCTTGCTTTCTATTTCAATCATTGGTGTGTTGTTCATATCTTCTACTTGTTTAATTTGCAAACACATGCCTATTTTCTGTTGTTATAATTACCTCCATGTCGTGTCTATTCTGTTGCATTTTAGTACAAGCCCTCTTTCTATGTTAGTCATTCATGTCTTGTAACGACCCGATTGGTCGTTTTTCTTTTTAGAACCCTGTTCCCCTAAATAAGACTTCCCGTACTTGCTTGATTTATGACTTGCGGGGATGGTTGGTTCGGAGTTTGGAAGAGTTTGGGTTGAAATCGGAACACTTGGTTCCTTAAGGTTGGCTTAAAAGGCCAAGTTTGACTTCGGTCAACATTTTTAGTAAACGACCTCGGGATTTGAAGGTTCCAATAGGTTTGTATGATGATTTCGGACTTGGGCGTAAGTCCGAATCGGGTTTTGGATGACCCGGGCGCGTTTTGGCGCCTAATAGTGAAAGTTGATTCTTTAAGCATTTTGAAGTTCTTTAAATTTGGTTTGGAGCGGGTTTTTGTGATATCGAGGTCCGAATGGAATTCCGAGACTGTGAATAGTTCCATAATGTCATTTAAGACTTGCACGCAAAATTTGGCATCATTCCGAGTAGTATAAGTATGTTTCGGCACATTGGAAGTAGATTGAAAAACTTGAAGTTCATAAGTTTGTTCCCATTGGTTTTAGGTTGTGATTCTTAGTTTTAATGTTGTTTTGGGCGTTCTGACGGTTCGACAAGTCCGTTTTATGATTCCAAATTTGTCGGTATTTTCGAGCGGGGCCCCGAGCGTCAATCGGAAGAGGCTCGAGCTAAGTTGAAAATTTGAGAAGGAGCTGAAGCTCCAGTTGCTGTTATAATCGCACCTGCGGTTGGCCAGCCGCAGGTGCGAGCTCGCAGAAGCGGCTAACCATCGCAGATGCGGCCCAAGGGGAGGAGCCCTGGTTCCGCAGATGCGGCTCCTCTTCCGCAGGAGCGGGACCGCAGAAGCTGTCACCTGACCGCAGATGCGGCCCCAACTGGTCCGGCCCATTTCTGCAGAAGTGGACGATCTCCCGCAGAAGCGAGACCGCAGATGCAGTCCCCTCACCGCAGGTGCGGAAATCGCTGAAGGCAATGGCTTTCATTTAATACGGGAGTTTGTCATTTTCGACACATTTCACTCCACTCTTGGGCGATTTGGGAGCTTCAAAAGGGGAGATTTCAACCTAGCCTTGTGAGGTAAGTTATTTCTACTTAAAGTGAGTTAAATACATAGTTTATGGGTAGATTACAATATGTAAACAAGTGGAAATTATGGGTTTAGAGTAAAACCTAGGGTTTTGATAAAAATGAGATTTAACCACGAAATTTGTTATGGAATATCGTAGAAATCATATATTCTTGATCCTAAGGTTATGGGTAACGGCTTTCTTCAAAAATTTCCAAAATTCGGGCACGTGGGCCCGGGGATGAATTTTAGGAACCTTGCATTAGGGTTGAAAAATTACTTTAATTGTTAGAATATGAACTCTCGAGCATATATTGACTAGTTCTTATCCCATTTGAATAGTTTTGGATCGTTCGACTCGGATTTTGAGGGTTTGAGCGCATTCTTCAATTTGGAAGTAAGCTTTGGGGCAAGGTAAGTCTCCTTTCTAACCTTGTAAGAGGGAATTAACCCCATAGGTGAATTAAATAAATGTATGTATCTATCTGCGGGGGCTACGTACGCACGTTGAGACGAGAGTCCGTACGTAGCTACTATTATGCTAATTGTCCTGTTATTTTAGGACTCATATCATGCTATAATTATAAATGTCCTTACTTGCTACTAAGATCACCTAAGTCATGCTAGAAATAGGTAAAACGATACAGACGGCTATACTCACTTACTTGAGAATTTGTATGAATAACTTGACTATAAATGGACAATGTGTGCTTCCTTGATAAAAAATTATTATTTGTGGATCGGGCCGAGCGCCACGGTAGTAAATTCAGTCATCTATGGTTCGCGCCATTCGACCCTCTGGCAGTGCACAGTTTAATATTATGTCAGACCGGGCCGTACGACCTCGGCATAATCTGTGTATGTTATTTATTTGGAATTTTCCATGATCATACTGCTTAAATGCTTGAAATGTAAGTTGTTACATGATATGATTGAAACTTGACATGTTGTTTATGAAAGAATATCTTACTTCTCCATGATCTTAAACTCTCATTATTATTCATGCGTAGCGTAACACTCGTAGACATGTGATTTTTGACCCTCCCCAAGATTTTTTGTATTTTAGCGTAAAATATTTAATTTAGGCTTAACATCGCTATTTTAATTAGTTTTAACTCTTTTACTTTATTTCGTCACAAGAAAAAAAATGAAAATTACAAAAAAAAAAAATAGTTCCATTAATGTGTTGTAGTCATGCTATTTTACTAGCGTTTTTATTTTTACAAAATATTGAAAAATACCAAAAAAACAGTTTCATTTTAGGTTTGTCTTTAATAGTGATATTACACTTTTATAGGTGTTTTATACTACTGTACAAGAAGAATTGGAGTTGGGTCTATAGTTTATGAATTTTAAGTTTTGACTCAATTTTAATCCAATAACAAATAGACCCAACCTAAAAACCATTAAGCCCAACACCCAATACCCATTAAGCTAACCCTAGGGACTCTTCTAGATTCTTCTTTTGGAACAAAATAAAAGAAATACACCCTAGACCTAAGAGACTAACGCCTAATACACTAAAGAAAAGACCAGAAATCCGCCGCTTTCAAAACGGAANNNCCCCCCCCCCCCGCCCTTAAGCTGCTTCTTCTTCGAACCACCCAGCCCAGGCCGTTCGTCCTCTTCAGTACACCGTCGAACTGGCGGTTGCCTTCTCTTCTTCAACACCAACCAGCAACAAATCTCCATCGAAACAGTCCCAAAGATCGTAGCTCGAACTCTGTTTTCGCGAAAGATTACGTGGGAAAGAGTCGAGTTAGAGTTTATCCGTTGAAGTCAATTGATCGAGTATTCCGATTTAAGCGGAGCGGGCCGATTTACCGCCAATTTGAGGTTCCGTCCAAGCTACCGTCGAGATTCGAGATTTGGTCCGGCAAAGTTTCTGTTCGGGTTATTGTACATCGGCTCGGGTTGGTCATTCAATGAGAGGTTCCGTTTCTCTATTCTTAATTTCTGCTGCTTTCGATCACCATGACGAATTTTGTTAATTTGTAAATGTTTTACATTGAAATGCTGTTTCTTGTTGTACACTGATTTGGTTGGACCATGATCCAATTTAAATTAAATGTGATAGTGTTGATTGCTTTATGTATTGTATATTGATTTGTTTCTTGTTTAAATCACAGCATCTCTAGTTTCTTTTATAAAAAAAATAACAAATCTGCTTTAAATTTGGTTACTCTTCCTTCCGTAGGATTTCATTTTATTTCAAGCTTATTTAGTTCAAATTTAAAGAGTGAAAACAGTTTGCTGTAAATCCAGTTGATGGGGAAGTCAAGTTAATTGAAATGAATCCTAGAATTTCGAGGTCTTCAGCTTTAGCCTCAAGCTACTGGCTTCCAATAGCTAAGATGGCTGCTAAGCTATCAATTAGTTACTCTCTGGATCAGATTCATAACGATATCACAAAGAAGACTCCAGCTAGTTTTGAGCCATCCATAATTGAATCACCTATGGCCTTCACAAATGTTGTAACTAGACATTAGAAATGAACATTCGTAGAAAAGCCTTTAGGCGCGTTCAATTTTGACTGTGTACACGTTCGCATGACAT
Source organism: Nicotiana attenuata (assembly GCF_001879085.1). Classification (NCBI taxonomy): domain Eukaryota; kingdom Viridiplantae; phylum Streptophyta; class Magnoliopsida; order Solanales; family Solanaceae; genus Nicotiana; species Nicotiana attenuata. The sequence continues at coordinate 109,501 of NW_017670685.1, forward strand.
GGTTACGATTCAAAAAACCAATTCGAAGTATGCGTTCGCGCAACTTCGAACAAATTTTCTTAATAACAAAATTGCTTTTCGTAGGCTACTAATTAAATTTAGTTCATATATTCCGAGGTGTGTCATCCACCTTTTAATGATTCATGGCCCTCGTATTAATTACGTAACTTAGATATAAATATGACAAATGCTCGTAGTTTGCTTTAGCCACGTTTAATATACTATCATGGTTGTGGACACGTTCGCGTGACATAATTTTTGACGCGCCAACCAAATGGGTACACGTACGCGTGACCCGTTTCAAGATAATTTCCTAATTGAAAGAGGCAAATGCACATAGGTTCTAAAATGAGTAATTAAATAATTTAAATGAGCCAAGTATGATCAAAGCGACCGTGCTAGAACCACGGAACTCGGGAGTGCCTAACACCTTCTCCCGGGTTAACAGAATTCCTTACCCGGATTTCTGTGTTTCGCAAACATTAAAACAGAGTCAAATCTCCTCGATTCGGGATTCTAAACTGGTGACTTGGGACACCATAAACTATCCCAAGTGGCGACTCTGATCTTAAATAATAATCCCGTTTCGATTGTCACTTAAATTGGAAAAACACCCTTGTACTCCCTTCCGGGGGTGAAAAAAGGAGTTGTGACAGCTCTGGCGACTCTGCTGGGGATCGAACCCAGAATCTCTGGTTAAGGGTTCAAGAATTCGAGCTTGTTAAAATGATTTTTACTTGGCTTCATTTATTGTTGATATTAATGTATACTGTGATCCTTTGTGCTAAATGCTATCTGTTTACCGCTTTAATATTGTTCGAATTGTATATAACTGTCTTCTTACGCCACCTCTCTGAGTCTTCTGAAAATGGTGCACACGTTCGCGTGGCCCGCTTTTTCTGTAGAAATTATACCAAATAGAACGAGGCTAGGCCAGCAACAAGGCCGGGTAGACTTCAGTGCTCCCGGTACGTTGCCCCCTCTTCGGCCCCAGTTGTCCGCTCGGGTAACCCAAGTCTAGAACACAACCACAGGTTTAAACCTAGAAGAACATAACCTCATGTCGGATTCCTAATAGGCCTGTTTGTTTGCATCATGTGCATTTGACTTAGGGGACTCAACACAGGGGTTGGTCCGTCTAGGACAGGTGCACCCAAAAATAAAAGACCATCCTGATGCATCCTAATGTGCTACATGTTGCAATCTTCAAGGGTAAAAGGGGTCATTTCGCGGACCAATAAGGTAAATGAGAAAGAAGAGGTTGAAGTATAAAAATGATGCAAGTAGGGCCCAGATATAATTTTCTTACACATTTTTTTGAAAATGAAAAAAGAAATCCAAAAAAAGTTTTTGCACATTCCCACCTTTTTTTTTGTTTTTTAAAAAAAAATCAAAAAAAGGGGAGAAAAGAAAATCCAAGAAGAGTTTACATGTTTTATCATTTTTCAAAAAAAGACAAAGAAAAAACATTTTTTTCTTTAAATTAGTTATTTTTTTTAATTCTTTCCCGTATCCAATCTTTCCGAACTACGCATACCTGATTCTCGTCTTTTGGGGTGTGATACGTAGGCAACCCACATAGGGTCCGGTCTTCCTAGTGAGTCTTAGGTTCTTGGCTTCGCGGGGTCTTAACCAAATCTTGCATCTTTAGCCACTTTTAGCCACATAGGTTAGTTTTAGAAAAAATAATTACAATAATGTCTTGCATGTATCCAGTAGGGAGTGTTATTTGTCTCACATAGTGTTCTAGGTCTTTAACTTTATTTGGTCTTATTTTTCTCGTACAAGTGTGGGTTTACTTACCGGATTTTGAGCATGACAGAGCCCGAGGACCATCTAGTCAGGATCGCTCATTCAAGGGTGGATTAAAAGGAGATTTTCTTTTCTTTTTTATGTTTTGAGTCTGTTTTTCTTTCTATGTCGTCTTTTGCCTTCTATTTTTGTACTGCAATGTCGAGTTTTTATTATTATTGTACTTTCTATTTTGCATTTGAAAAAGTGTGTTATAAATCAAAAATCCAAAAAAAGAGATGTTGCATTTTATATTTTCGTTAGAAGTTTTCTTTAGAATACTAAATCTAGGAATAAAAAAAAAATCATTTGAGGTGATTTTCCTTTATTGAATTAATATCTAGAAATAAAAACAAAATTTCTTTTATATTTCCTTTAGTATATTAAGACTAAAAATTAATAAAAAAAAAGAATTTTCCTTTAGTACCTCTTTAAAAGTTTTCTTTAAGATATGAATTTCAAAAATAAAAAAAAAAGGATTTTGTTTTGAGGTTCTTCTTTGCGAAATTAATGAAAAATGAATAAAAAAGAAAATATTCTTTTTATTTTTATTATAACTTTAGGACATTGTACATAGAAGAAAAAAAATAACATACTTTATCTTTGGTTTATGTTTAGATTTTCTCCCTTAGGTAATCAAAACTGAAATCCAAAAATATTTTTTATCTTTTTTCATTTCTTAGTTCGAAATCTTTCTTTCAGGATATCACACGAAAATTCAAAATATTTTTCTTTGGTTCATTCTTTAGATTTCTTCCTAAAACAAAGAATCAAAAATATTTTTCTCTTCTAGGGTCTTTTCCTTAATAATTTCCCATAGAGTATTTGCTTCAAAAAGAAAAAAAAAGGGAGAAATAATATCTGCTCGTTAAGCTTGAGTTTAGAATAGGTTATAGAACATTAAGTCTAGAAAATTCAAAAAAAAAGGATTTGCTTCTTTTATTTCTCTTTTCTCATCGGAGTAGTCATTAAGGGAAAAAAGAAAAAAAAGAAGAAGAAGAGAATGTTAGTTTGTTTACTTTATTCCCGATCTTCTCGAACTACGCAAAGATCTGATTCATGCGGCGTCATGATACGTAGGCAACCTACATAGGGTTCGATCGAATCATTTTTTTTAAAAGAAAATCAAAATCAAAAAGAAAAAAAGAAAAAAGAGAGGTGAAACTATGGGATGTGAGAAATGAGAGGAAAGGAAAGAGTGATAACTAGCAAAAAAAGGGGGAAGGAAAATGAGCAAGTAAGTGCTAGAAAAGCAAAGAAAAGAGAAGATTGAAATGAACAAAATTGGGATGATTGCCAAATGACCTTGTGACCCTCGAAGTCATTCTAGAACCGTTAATTGTTGCTAGGTGCATTGCACGCAATGTGATGTTATTACCTGATAAATGCCCTAACGCTAACATGTTGGCTCTGTTTTGCTCCTCCTTGTTATCCTTGTTAATAATCACAGGAAGGTGGTTAGTTTGTGGTATTTGGGCGAGTCATCCATACACGCTAGGTCAAACAGCAAGACAGCCATGACTAGTAAGGGATCGGACGTAGGTGTTGTGGAATCGGAATTTGAGTTGAAAGAAGAGGCCCGAAGGTTGAAACACAGATAATAGAGATGTACCAGGCTTGGATTAGTGGGCATCCTCTACCCTCATTCCCCACCAACTACATTGAAAATCTTGCTTCCGTCCCACTACTATCACAATCCCAGATTCCCAATGTTGTTGATCTCTCCCCACAACATGCCCCAGGATTTACCCCTTGCTACAACTACCCTGGCACCTTGTCCCAGCCTTTTCATGCTCCTCCCGCCAATACAGCTTTATATCGCGCATCATTAACTACTCCCGTTTTTGCAGCTCCTCCCCATGCCACAATCCCTCTATCTTCTAGTGAAGCCTTGTTCAAAGTTCCTGATGCCCAATACTATGCTACAAAACCAACCTTCAAGACCTCGGATCCATACTGTTGCACTCCTCATTTCGGGCCTCCCGTTGAAATTGAAAAACCCGCTAAGATTGTGGAACAAGATGAGGTATCTAGAAAACGTGTGATGTTTGCAAAAGGGTCTTCGAACGGTGTTGGGGCAAGTCGAAAAAAGCCAAAGTTGGTGACACCAGGGATGCCAAGCAAGAATGTTGTAGTTGTGAAAGGGTCTCCCATTACCCCTGTTGCTATTAAATCAGTGACTCAGTTGCCAGCGGTTGAGACAAAGGATGTCCAGTGGAACTACAAACGAGCAATAATGACACACAAGGGAAAAGAAGTGGAGAAAGAATTTGCTGAGATCGGAGGACTGACTCACTTCGGGGGATGTCTTACGTCCGAAGAATTAAGGAAGGCCAAATTCTCCAAGGATAGCCAAATGCCAATGAAGAAACTGGTTACCGAGGAAGAGGCCGAAGAGTTCTTGAGAAAGATGAAAGTGCAAGACTATTCCATTGTTGAATAATTAAGGAAAACTCCAGCTAATATTTCTCTGTTATCTTTGTTGATACATTCAGATGAGCATCGTCGGGCCCTGATGAAAATTTTGAACGAAGCTCATGTCCCCGACAAAATTTCAGTGAACCATCTGGAGAAGATCGCCAACAAAATATTTGAGGTAAACAGGGTCACTTTCTCCGATGACGAGTTGCCTATGGAAGGTACTGAACACAACAGAGCTCTCTACCTTACGGTAAAATGTGAAGATTCTATGGTTACCAGGGTGTTAGTCGACAATGGTTCCAGTGCAAACATTTTCCCTCTTTCAACTTTGCACAAGTTGAAGATTGATACTGAAAAGTCCATAAGAACAGTATATGTGTCCGAGGTTTTGACGGTGGAGGAAAAGATTCGGTTGGTGATATAGTGCTTGAACTAACAATAGGGCCGGTTGAATTCTTCATGGAGTTCCAGGTATTGGATGTGTCCATCTCGTACAATTTGTTATTGGGTAGGGCCTGGATACATGCAGCCAAAGCAGTCCCGTCCTCTCTGCACCAAATGGTCAAGTTTGAGTGGGACAGACAGGAGATTGCCATGCATGGTGATGGGCTCAGCTCCTTACAATGATGCCTCTGTCCCGTTTATTGAGGCCGAAGATGATCAAGGGCTTTGGGTCTACCAAGTTTCTGATGCAGTGCCATTTGAGAAAGTTCCAGAAGGGAAATGTATTCCAACTCCAAAGTTAGCCTCTGCATCTGTCATGGCGATAGCAGTTCCAAATCCAGGGGTTGACGTTGATGAAGAGTTATTTGAAAGGTTCCAGAGGTGGTTCGATGATGTGAACATTGTGGAAATTGGAGAAGGTTCCAGCAAAGCGGATGTGCAGTTTGTCGGGCCGAAAGTAAAGCTTAACAATTGGAGAGCTACTCCTCTCCCTACTCGGAGGGAATTTTGGTAGTTTGCTTTGTTTTCCTTTCTATCTGGGTCATTCCAGGGTTGTGACCCTGATTTTTACTTTTCGTTTGTTATCCTTTATTTTCAATGAAATGCAATTTCCTTTTCTATTACTCCTGATAGTTTTTGTTTTTGTTTTCTTTTCTTCTTTGTACAGTTCTTTTATGCTGGTTTCAATGACATGACATGCATGAGGAATCTTCGGCCAAGTTTTAAAAGCCAATCTAATTCTGAAAAAATAATTTAAGAAATAGAGTGTGATGATGAAGCAGAAATTGATGATGATGAGTGGGTCAAAACCCGATTGGAGCAGTTAAGTCTGATTGATGAGAAAAGATTGGCAGGTGTGTGTCATGGCCAGTTGTATCAAAAATGGCAAGAGCATACAACAAGAAGGTGTGTCCCCGGAAATTTGAAGTGGGTCAGCAAGTATTGAAACGCATCCTTCCACATCAGGCTGAAGCAAAAGGCAAGTTCGCCCTAAATTGGCAGGGGCCGTTCATCATAACAAGAGTGTTGTCCAATGATGCTTTGTATTTAACAGATGTAGAAGACAAATGTGTAGATATGGCTATTAATTCTGATGCTGTCAAAAGATATTATGTATGATTTCTTGGGTTTAAATTGTGTTTGGCATGTTTTGAAGATTGGAATGACGAAGGCATTTTGTTCTGCTATCTAAACACTTTATCCTTTGGTTACCCCTTTGAGCCTTATTTATTTCATTTCATACCCCTCTTTTGGAATCAGTAGCGAAATTCACTAAAGTAGTAAAGAAGAAAAGAGAAGAAAAAGAGAAGGAACGAATGGAAAAGAATGAAAAGAAAGAAAAAGAGAGAAAAAGAAAAAGGAAAATAAAGAAAAGAAAAAGAAAAAGGGAAAGAAAAAAAAGAGAGAAGTAACAACCACAAAGCAATTCCTATGACATGAACTACGTTCGACCTGATTCCTTTTCAGGATACATAGGAAGCCTCACGGTTCGGTCCCATCAATATAAAAATCCAAAAGTCCCCAAGCAAAGAAACTGGGGCAGAATTTGTGGTTGTTGTAAGAGAACTGATTCCAAAGTTATAATTTTGAACCCATTCAAATTGTTTTGAGCCTTTTGATATCCTTTCTAACCCTATCCAAAAGCCCACATTACGGTCCAAAGAAAGACCTTCCGATCAGTCTTCGAGAGATGCCAGGGCGAGCAAGTAAAGGTGTGATTCATATCAGGGGCAACACTCCATTCTGAGCAGGACAAATGAAAAATGAGAGAGTCTTATTGGTGAAAACCCTCACGGGCACCGTAAGGCGACGGAAAGTTGAGAGAAATTAAAAAATGAGAGAGTCTTATTGGTGAAAACCCTCACGGGCACCGTAAGCCGACAGTGAGTTGAGAGATGAATAAATGAGAGAGGTTTGCTGGTGAAAACCCGTCAGGGCACCGCAAGCCGACTAAGGTTGTGGACTATGCAAAGGAATCGGATTATGGGACCCCAGGCCCAAAGTGTGAAGACTGAAAGAGGATTGACTGAATGGACTAGGCTGATTAATCCAAAATGCATGTCATGATCATTGATGCCAGCAGCCTCACTCAGATAAGTCCTTTTTTTTCTTTTTCAAATAGTCCTTCTGTTTGATTTTTCAACTCTATTCATAACTCTCGAAGTCATTGCATTTAATTTCCTTTTGGGTTCACTCCTCTAAGGCGTTTTCAATGTTAGCCTTGCAAAACAAAAGAAAGGATCGCAAAGCTTACTACCAACTTCCAAAATTGCACAAAGCAAAGTGCGGCCAAAACATACCAGAGATAGCGTGATGCAAAGTGAAAATAAGGTGTCAGTAAGAGCTCCATGGGGCGAATGGTTTGGGAATCTTGTGGGAGATACAGAAGTTCAGGTAGAAAGGTCAAAAATGTAAAACAATGGGTTAGGCATAGAGTACTCTGGTCATTCAGGGTCCTACGGTTGAGATTCAGGCAAAAAGTCAAACAATTCTTGGCCAGTTCAAAGCAGCCAGTCAGAGCAAAGCACGGCAATGGGGGGCACCTTCAGAAAGAATGCCACAAACTAACCACCACGTTTTTCAAACTGACAAGACTTTTCTTTGATTGAAGCAGGGGCAGAAAATTTCATTTGTTTTGGAGAAACCCTCCGTAAGGAAAGCAAGTGCCAGACAGACTCGGCAGTAAGCTCCAGTACCCTCTTGGATAACAGGATTTACTAAGTTTTGAGGCCCTCGCAAATGACAAGATCTGACGAGAGGTCTACTTTTGGGAAACTCAATTTGGTATTTAAGTTGTCACTTTCGAAATGGGTTTTGGTTTGAAATTTTCAGAATAAAGGAATTTCACCTGGAGAGTACAAGTCAACAGAGCAGCAGAAACTACGAGATCAAGTTGAAGATATAGATAGGATTCTTGTAATTCATAGATCATAGTTTAGTCTAGCTTCTTTTATTTTGGTGTAATAAGGAGTTCAGCAATCAGGAGCCCACCTGGAGAACAAAGGGAAGCAGTTCACATTTCAGGAAAAGCAGTGCAAGTGTTGGAAATCAGGCGCCCACCTGGAGAACAAAGGGAAGCAGTTCAAGTTTCAATGAAAAGCAGTGCAAGTGTTGGAAATCAGGCGCCCACCTAGATAACAAAGGGAAAGCCGCAAGGTACAAAGGAGTTCAGCAATTAGGAGCCCACCTGGAGAACAAAGGGAAGTAGTTCAAGTTTTGAGGAAAAGCAGTGCAAGTGTTGGAAATCAGGCGCCCACCTAGAGAACAAAGGGAAAGCAGCAAGGTTCAAAAGAGTTCGGCAATTAGGAGCCCACCTGGAGAACAAAGGGAAGCAGTTCATGTTTCAAGGAAAAGCAGAGCAAGTGTTGGAAATCAGGCGCCCACCTGGAGAACAAAGGGAAAGCAGCAAGGTTCCAAGGAGTTCAGCAATCAGGAGCCCACTTGGAGAACAAAGGGAAGCAGTTCAAGTTTCAAGAAAAGTAGTGCAAGTGTTTGCAATCAAGCGCCCACCTGGAGAACAAAGGTAAAGCAGCAAGGTTCAAAGGAGTTCAGCAATCAGGCGTCCACCTGGAGAACAAAGGGAAAGCAATTCAAGTTTCAAAGGAAGATAGCACAGATTTCAAGTGAAGGCAGTCCAAGTTTCGAAGGAAGACAGTTCGAGCATTGGCAATCAGGCGCCTACTTGGAGAATAAGGGAATCCACTTCAGAATGCAATTCAAGTCAGCAACAAAAGAAGTTCGTGGCAAAGAATGCGAGTCAACGGTCCGAGATGATTAAAGGAAGTTAGTCACAATCCAGAATTAAAAAAAAGGAAAAAAAAAAGAAAAGCAAGAAGTTCATCCAAATGCAGAAGTTGATGAAAGATGTGAGCTGCTCAAGACGTGACTGAAGTCACAAGCATGGTGTGTCCGGTTTTGATCTGAAAAGCTGAAGAAGAATGAACTAGCACTTGCAACTAGCAAGCGTCAAGGTTCAAATCCAAAGTCTGCATGATGAACCATTCAAGACTCAAGATCAAGCTTCAGAAGACTTATAGATAGGAATCTTGTAACTCATAGTTGACAGGCTTAGTTAGTTTTTCCATTCTTTTTGATTTTGATGTAATAACAAGACCCCGGACCGGAACCTCGACGGAACGGCACCTCGATCGACTCTCTACCTCGGTATACTCCATCATGTCACTCACTTCTGAACTACACGTTGCCTAATTCCTTTATAGCCAAGGATATGTAGGCAGCTCAGATACCAGGGCTCGGTCACTGTAACAACCTGACCGGTCGTTTTGAGCCCTAGCGCACCGTTCAACAGTTTGAGGCCATGAGCAGCTCCATTTCAGGTATTACGACTTTTACGCATGGTCAGAATTGGATTTCAGAAAGTTCGGGGTTGATTCGGAAGGAGAATTTTCATTTCGGAAGCATTAACTTGAAAGAATCAACTAGGATTAGATATATGTGTAAACGACCTCAGAATTAGAATTTGAAGGCTCCAGCAGGCTTGTATGATGATTTCGGACTTGGGCGTATGTCCGGATCGGGTTTTGGATGACCCGGGAGCGTTTTGGCGCCTATTTTGGAAGTTAGCATTTTGGTAGAAATTTCATAAGTTTGGGTTGAAGTGCATTTCAGTGTTATCGACGTCTATTTGGGTCCAAGTCTGGGAGTAGCTTCGTATGGTGATTTTGGAGTTGGGAGCGCGATCGGAAGTGAATTCGGATGCCCGTGGGTCATTTTGGGATCATTTGGCTAAAGATAGAAATTTGATGGTTTTTGAGAAGTTTGACCGGAGGCGAACTTTTTGATATCGGGGTTGGAATCCGATTCCAAAAGTTGGAGCAGGTTCGTAATGTCGAATATGACTTGCGTGCAAAATGTGAAGTTAATCGGACGTGATTTGATAGGTTTAAACGTCGAAAGTAGAAGTTTGAAATTCTAAAGTTCATAAAGCTTGGATTGCAGGTCGATTAGTGGTTTTAGCGTCGTTGGATATGATTTGAGGCCTCGAGCAAGTCCGTAATGTGTTTTGGGACTGGTTGGTATGATTGGTTGGGGTCCCGGGGGCCTCGGGTGCATTTCTGGTGGTTAACAGATCGAAAATGGAATTTTTGGAAGGCTGAAGTTGCTGGTTGCTGGTATAACCGCACCTGCGAGAATTGGGCAGCAGGTGCGGAGCCGCAGAAGCGGCTTAATAGTCACAGATGCGGAATTGGCAAAAGAGAGCTGGGACCGCAGATGCGGTCGTTTGGCCGCAGAAGCGGGACCGCATCTGCGGAAATAGAAGCGCAGAAGCGGGCTGGGGAAACTGGAGGAAGACCGCAGAAGCGGGTGTTGGTCTCGCACCTGTGGAACCGCAAAAGCGGTCAAGTGACCGCAGGTGCGGAATGTGCTGGAGGCAGAGAGTATTTTAAAAAGAGGGATTTTGCCATTTTCTATCATATTTTCTTGGCTTGGGCGATTCTTGGAGGGTTTCAAGAGGGGATTTTCATCATCAACGATAAGGTAAGTTATCTCACATATCTTGAGTTAAATACATTGATTATGTATGGATTTTAGCACGTAAATTGGTAGAAATTTAGAGTTTTGGTAGAAAGACCTAGAAAATTTATATTCTTGGAATCTGACAACGATTTTGGGTATGGAATTAAGAAAAAATTATATATTTGAGATCGTGAGGCTATGGGTAAACTTATTCTTTGAAAATTTTGGAAATCCGGGCACGTGGGCCCGAGGGCGTTTTTGTCAACTTTTTGATCGGGGTTAGGAATTGTTATAAATTGGATTAATATGAGTAGTTCATCATATATTAATGAAATTGCATAATCATTGGCTAGTTTTGGAGTATTTGGCATCGACTCAAGTCTTCGGAAGGGCGTGGAATGCCGGTTATGGATCTACGGAGCGAGGTGAGTCTCCTTTCTAACCTTGTAAGAGGGAATTGACCCCATAGTTGAAATAATTGGTTATGTGCTCCTATTTGTTGGGGCTGCATACGCACGAGGTGACGAGAGTCCCTGCGTAGCTACTAATATGTGTAAGCCCGGGTAGTCTAGGACCCAAAAAGCATGCTATACTTGGAATATCCGTGATCTTATTGACAGTTAAATTTCTTAAATCTTATCGAATTGGTAAATGAATTTCTAAGAGGATTAAACTTCATTTTCTTAAATCATTAAAAGAGAATTGGCTTTTATTTGGATCAGTGTTCCCCGATAAATTCTCAATTTGCTGTTTGAGCATGTATTTCTATGTGTACCTGCGTCGCATGTATGATTCGCGAGCAGGGTGATTGTTTAGTAAATTTGACCGTGTCGCATGTGTGATTCGCGAGTGGGGTAATAGATGCATCTATGGTTCGTGCCGCTCGACCCTCGGCAGTGCACATTTTACATTTATGTTGGATCGGGCCGTACGACCTCGGCATGAGTTGCGCATGTTTGAATTGCTTGCCTTCAGATTTATTGATATTGTTGTCTGCTCTCCCGACCTGAGATAATTATTAATTAATGGATTATGAATCCGGAGACTTTAAATAAAATGGAACTTTCACCAGTTTAGTGACTCATTTAGATTTTACTGTTGTTCTTAATAAATCCGTGAGTTGTCGCATTAATAATATTATTGCTGGACCTTTAGTAAGTGTCGAAGTTTCCATCTCGTCTCTACTTCTTCGAGATTAGGCGGGATACTTACTGAGTACACGTTGTTTTTGTACTCATACTACACTTCTGTGCAATTTTCTTGCACGGGCACATGTACTTCTAGTGGCCTACTGGGCGTAGCAGCATGGGTGATACTGGGACTAGGTGTGCTGCATTACTCGAGGCGACTCGCAGCTAGTATAGTCTCTTTCAGTGCATTGTATTTACTTTATGTCCATTTGTATTCCGGACGGATGTTGTTTTGTATTGATTCGTAGAAATAGCTCATACACTTGTGACACCGGGTTCTAGGGATGTCTATGGGTTTATTCAAGATTTTTAAAAGTTGTTAAAGGTTTCATTTTCTTATTTAGTGAAATTTACTATGTATAGCTTAAACGTATAAAAGGAGAGATTTCATAAATATTTAAAACGAGAATTTCATTAAGTAATTTGGTTGGCTTGCCTGACTACGGTGTCCGACGCCATCACGACCCTTAGTGGATTTTGGGTCGTGACAACATAGTATCAGAGTGCTAGGTTCTCGTAGGTCTCACGAATCATGAGCAAGTCTAGTAGAGTCTCGCGGATCGGTACGGAGACGTCTATACTTATCTTCGAGAGGCTGTAGGACTGTTACGAGTACTTCCCTTCTTGATTCCTCATCGTGCGATTGGATTCCTTGAGGCTTATGCCCTTGCTTCCTTCCTACTCAATCTTACGCGACGTGACCCGCTAGTTATAAATCGAGAATTTAAGAATTTGTAATGGTACCACGAATATGGTGCGGGGTGTTTCTCCCTGCGGACTTGTTTGAGCTATTAGCGTCGCCTTGTGGAAGGACATTCTGTCGTTTCGGCTTAGTAGCGGTGCTTCTGAGAGCTCTGAGCATAGGCACAATTGCCATGATGCTATGAACGATTGTTCCGCGGTATTGATACGATTGTGGGACGTTTACCTACGTGTCGGGGCAGTGAATGACTTGAAGGGAGGCTTACTCAGTGTGTGATCTAGAGATTCGATATTTTATTCCCGGCAGGGGAAAGGCAATCGGACTAAGAATGGTCAGATGTGGGCTAGTGGAGTAACGAGACTTGGTATTTGCGAGCGTGGTGGAGTTTTCTTATATGATGAGGTGTCATTGTCCTAATTGAACGTGCTAAGTTCGCCAGTGTTATGATCTTCTACAGTTTGCCTTCGGGGTAAGCTATTGTGAAATAGTATTGAAGATGTGGCTGTCAGGTATCGCAGGGTACGGTAGTTCAGGATTGAATCAGTGTTCCTAATGTTGACGGTTTGAGAAAGATGATCTTCGGAAAGGTTTAAAGTTAGCAACAGTTGTGGGTTCAAGTGCCATGAAGATAGATTTATTTAAGGCAACAACTGAGCAGCAAAGGATGAGGAAGGACATGTGGGAGTGTCAGGTGGTGGTTAAGATTTCTAGAAGGTCAGGTATAAGAAGCAAAGGCAGAGTAGTCGACTAAAGGGGCGAGTTTCGCCAAAGTGGGAGAGTTTGGGGTGATTTGGGAATTTTTGTGATTGGTGATTTGGGCCTACGGATTTATTTGAAGCGTGGGCTATTATGCGACAGGAGATTTGATCTAACAGAAAGGAGCTGCTTGAAATGAAGAAGGATACGACCTAACTTTGAATTGGGAGGATGTTGTCACGCACTCAATTGATGTCCACAAGAGGTGAATGGACTCGTGTAGCTGGAGAGTTAGCTTGGACTCGGGATGTGTCATTAATGTCGTGGGGATTGCACCCCGTGTAGCAGCGTTGCAAGACGTCGGCACGTAAAACCCACAGGTGGGTTATCTCCAGTGAGCGGATCGGCGGTTGCATGGTTGGCGAAGCTTCTGCGGAAATTCTATTGGTTATACAGCAAGGAGATCGGTTGTGCAAATGTGGTTGATGACTCAGGGTATAAAAAGGGGTTTTAAAGAAAAATTCCGAGAATTTTGTCGGTTGATTGCGTTAGGTTATGTCAATTAGAAATAAAGGATCCTGGTGGAGTCCAGAGTTGTGTAATAATGGCTTCAAGCTAAGTGGGAGAGTCCCACCGCCTATGATTAAGGTTGCATGGTTAACTACTTGCGAGGTTTCTGGTTATTAGCATATTGATGGGTCATTTCAGCTACGAAAAGGACGAAAGCGGTGATTTGAGCAAAGGAATTGTTAAAGGTGTGCTATGGTTGGCCTCATTGGCACATTTTCAGACTTGGGGAAGGATTCAGGATTTATGCCTTGTATAGATGTGGGTTTCAAGGGAAGTGATTCTGCCGGGTGCTTCGCCGAGAGGGTATTCATGTGCTAGAACATTTATGGAGTTGATTATATTCGGGGCCAAGTCGGAGCGGGTGGCTCTCAACAACGGTCCCAGTGGATTCAATGGGGTAAAGTGTGGTGCCTAATGGCTTCGAGCCTATAGATACAGTTAAGAAGCAAGCCTTGTAGCAGCTTATGAGGAGGTGCCCAGAAGGTTCTACGATGTTCTGACCTGCAGGGTAGCAATTGGAAGGTATGAAATGGTTCGTGGGATTTGAGACAGCATGGTCTCGTGAGTCAAGGTCACTCGAGATGAGTGCGGATGGAGTATGCTATCTGTTGAATGGAATTATTATTATTTTTAAGGCGATCGAGGATAGATTGGAAGAAGATAGATTGATTACCTATAGTTGAATTGGCATATTGGTGGCAGTGTCGGTCCCTTCAGCGCGATCAAGTTATGCAAGTGATTTGTGGCGGTACATGTGAGGCTTGTCGGTCGCCATAATCGATGTTATTCAGAAGTATTCTACTGTTATGGCCTGTCATGTGTAGGCGGGTCCCGGAAGGGCTATGGTGGCTTAAGACCACTACTTAGAGATTTGGCGTATTCTATGGTTATGAGAATTCATCTACGTGTCGTAATGGTTCTCCTGAAGTGAGTGGAGCGAAAAGTTTTGATATGATGAAGTGTTAATCTATTAGTGGTTTCGGAGTTATGATAAAAATCGTGTTCTATCGTATATTGGTGTGTTGGGTGCAGTGAGTGGTATGGAATTTGAAGTGAGGATCAAGGTTACAGTTCGGTGTTGACGAGAACATTACGAGCTCGGATGAGCAGGAAAGTAGTTTCGATGTTTAAAGTAAGTTGGTATTGTCTTCAGCATCACCTGAGATCGGCATTTGTGAAAGAGGCATTGCATCCTGGTTATGGATTCTTGATCGCTTTTCAGCGTTAGTGCGGCCGATGGTATGGATATACAGACTTGTTAACTGTTACGAAAGGTCATGGGGATGTGTTCCACGGGAAGATTGTACAAGTGTGGCATGTAGTCACTGATTGATTGGAGAATGAAACCAAGTATGGAGATTGTGGTTGTATCGTTAATTTGAGAATTTATGCCTGGAGTGCACTCGGTTTATTGGGTTGTGGACTGTGGATGATTACTCCATTTATGATGGTTGTTCTTATGTGTTATGAGAGAAAGGGGAGCTATTATGGACCTTTGAAAGGTTATTAGTCTAGTTCGGTGCGATTAGGATCAGCTAGAGGTCTGTGGATGGATTCAAATGTGAATATGGGGCTCTATATCAGGCCAGGTGTGTTCATTTCAGTAATGCGCTCCTTATGGAGGAGTAGTCAGGGCGCTATATCGTCGTCAGATATTTCATGTGAAGATACATTGCACCGTGTGAGTTGCGAGACGGCTTGGGAAATTACTTATGTGTTGAGGTTCCATATAGAGATGATGTTATGTGAGTAGGAGGGCTCTCGAGATTCGGATCGTATATCGCACCTCAGTTGTGCTTGAGTTTTATAGCCTAGGCACTATATGTCTCGCCAGGGATGGTATTATGCACTTAGCGTGCTTGTGATCGATATTCGGCATTTGGTTGTAATGAGCAATTTAGCTCGATGTGTATTTCCTTATGTGAAATCTATGTGTGGATTGGGTGGCATACCGCCATGGGTATGATATCTGGATCGGGTTGCACACCGCAACAGTCTGATGTTAAGTACAGTTCCCCATATCTGTTTTATGTGTTTTGTTTCCTCTTTTGCTGAGAAGAACTTATATTAGCTGTGTGCCCGCGTGGCATGAATGATTCGCGAGCGGGGTGTCTGTTCAAATATGTTGACCGCATCGCATGTATGATTCACGAGCGGGGTAATTGGATTTCCTTTCCAGAGTTCGTTTTCCTTTTGTCACGTTCGAGTTCATAGCCTATTGGCACATTGTGACATCATATGAGACTTTTGAGTATGTCCGGGGTGGCTTATTGCCTAAGCGGTTCGTACTGGGTGAGACGAAACCATTGGATTTAGGATCAGTGCAACCTGACTACATGAAGTATATTAAGGAGCAAATACCATTATTAGGTTCAGAATGAGGTGATGGTTCTTGTCAGGAGTATAGGCCTGATGAATTGTTGGTTCGACAGTTGGTTATGAATTTCTACACACCTCTTCCGTCTTGGCGGTATTGTAAGAGTTAGAGCAAGACCTATGTAGGTCATGAGGTGCAATGGGAGCATCAGATTCATGGAATTTCGATTTATTTGATCAGAGAATGCTATTGCGGTCCTGTGAGTAAAGTGGTGCAATCTGTGAATTCAGCTAAGATATGTAGTCATGTTTTGGTGCTGCGTGTAGTTATTGATACGGTGAGCGTATGTTGGAATAGGCCTGGCAGAGAATTCCGGACGATGGAATTGGGCTCTAAGGCTTATTTGCTTATGTGAAAAAGGATATCTTCGGATTGACCGAGCTAGGGCGCCCAGCTGAGTTGTGGTAGCACGGGTAGGTGCTCGAGGTGTTAAACAGCGATTTCAGACAACCCCGGCACAGTTCCTAGCACATTCGAGGACGAACATATGTTTAAGTGGGAGAGGATGTAACGACCCGACCGGTCATTTTGAGCCCTAGCGCGCTGTTCAGCAGTTTGAGGCCATGAGCAGCTCCATTTCAGGTATTACGACTTGTACGCGTGGTCAGAATTGGATTTCGGGAAGTTTGGGGTTGATTCGGAAGGAGAACTTTTATTTCGGAAGCTTTAAGTTGAAAGAATCAACTAGGATTGGATTTGTGAGTAAACAACCTCGGAAGTGGGATCCGAAGGCTCCAGCAGGTTCGTATGATGATTTCAGACTTGGGCGCATGCCCGGATCGGGTTTTGGATGACCCGGAAGAATTTTTGGTGCCTATTTTGGAAGTTAGCATTTTGGAAGAAATTTCATAAGTTTGGGTTGAAATGTGTTTCAGTGTTATCGACGTCCGTTTGGGAATCCGAGTCTGGGAGTAGCTCCGTATGGTGATTCTGGAGTTGGGAGCACGATCGGAAGTGAATTCAGATGCCCGTGGGTCATTTTGGGGTCATTTGGCTAAAGATAGAAATTTGAAGGTTTTTGAGAAGTTTGACCGGAGGTGGACTTTTTGATATCGGGATCGGAATCTGGTTCCGAAAGTTAGAGCAGATCCGTAATGTCGAATATAACTTGCGTGCAAAATTTGAAGTCAATCGGACGTGATTTGATAGGTTTAAACATCGAAAGTAGAAGTTTGAAATTCTAAAGTTCATAAAGCTTGGATTGGAGGTCGATTCGGGTTTTAGCATCGTTTGATATGATTTGAGGCCTCGAGCAAGTCCGTAATGTGTTTTGGGACTGGTTGGTATGATTGGTTGGGGTCCCGGGGGCCTCGGGTGGATTCCGGGTGGTTAACGGATCGAAAATGGAATTTTTGAAAGGCTGAATTTGTTGGTTGCTGGTATAACCGCACCTGCGAGAATTGGGCCGCAGGTGCGGAGCCGCAGAAGCGGCCCAATAGTCGCAGATGCGGAATTGGCAAAAGAGAGCTGGGACCGCAGATGCGGTCGTTTGGCCGGAGAAGCGTGACCGCATCTGCGGAAATACAAGCGCAGAAGCGGGCTGGGGCAACTGGAGGAAGACCGCAGAAGCGCCTGTTGGTCTCGCACCTGCGGAACCGCAGAAGCGGTCAAGTGACCGTAGGTGCGGAAAGTGCTGGAGGCAGAGAGTATTTTAAAAAGCGGGATTTGGCCATTTTCTCTCATATTTTCTTGGCTTGGGCGATTCTTGGAGGGTTTCAAGAGGGGATTTTCATCATCAACGATAAGGTAAGTTAATCCCACCTATCTTGAGTTAAATGCATTGACTATGTATGGATTTTAGCACGTAAATTGGTAGAAATTTGGGGTTTTGGTAGAAATACCTAGAAAATTTATATTCTTGGAATTTGACCGCGATTTTGGGTATGGAATAAAGAGAAAATTATATATTTGAGTTCGTTAGGCTATGGGTAAACTTATTCTTCGAAAATTTTGGAAATTCGGGCACGTGGGTCCGAGGGAATTTTTGTCAACATTTGATCGGCGTTAGGAATTGTTATAAATTGGATTAATATGAGTAGTTCATCATATATTAATGAAATTGCATAATCATTGGCTAGTTTTGGAGTATTTGGAATCGATTCAAGTCTTCGGAAGGGCGTGGAATGCCGGTTATGGATCTCCGGAGCGAGGTGAGTCTCCTTTCAAACCTTGTAAGAGGGAATTGTCCCCATAGGTAAAATAATTGATTATGTGCTCCTATTTGTGGGGGCTACGTACGCACGAGGTGACGAGAGTCCGTGCGTTGCTACTAATATGTGTAAGCCCGGGTAGTCTAGGACCCAAAAAGTATGCTATACTTGGAATATCTGTGATCTTATTGACAGTTGAATATCTTAAATCTTATCGAATTGGTAAATGAATTTCTAAAAAGATTAAACTTCATTTTCTTAAATCATTAAAAGAGAATTGGCTTTTATTTGGATCAATGTTCCCCGATAAATTCTCAATTTGCGGTTTGAGCATGTATTTCTATGTGTACCTGCGTCGCATGTATGATTCGCGAGCAGGGTGATTGTTTAGTTAAATTTGACCGCGTCGCATGTGTAATTCACAAGCAGGGTAATAGATGCACCTATGGTTCGTGCCGCTCGACCCTCGGCAGTGCATATTTTACATTTATGTTGGATCGTGCCGTACGACCTCAGCATGAGTTGCGCATGTTTGAATTGCTTGCCTTGAGATTTATTGATATTGTTGTCTGCTCTCCCGACTTGAGATAATTGTTAATTAATGGATTATGAATCCGGAGACTTTAAATAAAAAGGAACGTTCACCTGTTTAGTGACTCATTTAAATTTTACTGTTGTTCTTAATAAATCCGTGAGTCGTCGCATTAATAATATTATTACTGGACCTTTAGTAAGTATCGAAGTTGCCATCTCGTCTCTACTTCTTCGAGATTAGGCGGGATACTTACTGAGTACACGTTGTTTTTGCACTCATACTACACTTCTGTGCATTTTTATTGCACATGCACATGTACTTCTAGTGGCCTACCGGGCGTAGCAGCATGATGATACTGGGACTAGGTGAGCTGCATTGCTTGAGGCGACTCGCAGCTATTATAGTCTCTTTCAGTGCATTGTATTTACTTTTTGTCCATTTGTATTCCGGACGGATGTTGTTTTGTATTGATTCTTAGAAATAGCTCATGCACTTGTGACACCGGGTTCTGGGATGTCTATGGGTTTGTTTAGAATTTTAAAAGTTGTTAAAGGTTTCATTTTCTTATTCAGTGAAATTTACTATGTATAGCTTAAACGTATAAAAAGAGAAATTTCATAAATATTTAAAACGAGAATTTAATTAAGTAATTTGGTTGGCTTGTCTGACTGCGGTGTCCGGCGCCATCACGACCCTTAGTGGATTTTGGGTCGTGACAGTCACATCCCCCTTTCTCTTAGTTTTGGTCTCTCCAAATAAGGGTCGGGTCAAAAAACCTGTCTAGTCGTTCTTTGTCTGAAAATACTTCGTATTTCCAGTCAAAGAGGGACAGCTGTAGGCATGTGATTTTTGAACCTCCCCAAGATTTTTCATATTTTAGCATAAAATATTTAATTTAGGCTTAACATCGCTATTTTAATTAGTTTTAACTCTTTTACTTTATTTCGTCACAAGAAAAAAATTGAATATTACAAAAAAAAAAATAGTTCCATTAATGTGTTGTAGTCATACTATTTTCCTAGCGTTTTTATTTTTACATAATATTGAAAAATACCAAAAAAACAGTTTCATTTTAGGTTTGTCTTTAATAGTGATATTACATTTTTTATAGGTGTTTTATACTATTGTACAAGAAGAATTGGATTTGGGTCTATAGTTTATGAATTTTAAGTTTTGGCTCAATTTTAATCCAATAACACATAGACCCAACCTAAAACCCATTAAGCCCAATACCCAATACCCATTAAGCTAACCCTAGGGAGGGAGAAATTCAAAAATAGCCAGATTTACCACTGGTCGTTGAAAAATAGCCAAGTTTCAAAAGTCATCGAAATTTAGCCACTTTAAATATGAGCGAAACACTGTTCAAATCCGGAAAAGTACGCCCGCAAATTTTACGGGAGTTCCAGCATAAGTATGCTTGAACTCCCGTAAATTTTACGGGAGTTCCAGGATAACTATGCTGGAACTCCCGCAAATTTTACGGGAGTTCCAGCAAGTATAATTGTCCAGTATAATATATTGGAGTTTGGAGCACTGGTGCTCCAGTCTCCTGCAAATTTTACAGGAGTTAGCAAAGTATACCGGTCCAGCATAATATGCTGGAGTTCGTACACAAATGCACCAGAACTCCCGTATATTATACTGGACCGGTCCCTATTGCAGCAAAATAGTGGCTATTTTTCATTGACTTGATAAACGCTGGCTATTTTTCATTGACCAGTGTGAAAAGTGGCTATACCATGATATTTTAACCCCTAGGGACCCTTCTAGACTCTTCTTTTGGAACAAAATAAAAAAAATACACCCTAGACCTAAGAGACTAACGCCTAATACACTAAAGAAAAGATCAGAAATCCGCCGCTTTCAAAAAGGACCCCCTCCCCCCCTGAAGCTGCTTCTTCTTCGAACCACCCAGCCCAGGCCGTTCGTCCTCTTCAGTACACCGTCGAACTGGCGGTTGCCTTCTCTTCTTCAACACCATCCTGCAACAAATCTCCATCGAAACAGTCCCACAGATCGTAGCTCGAACCCTGTTTTTGCGAAAGATTACGTGGGAAAGGGTCGAGTTCGAGTTTTTTCCGTTGAAGTCAGTTGATCGAGTATTCCGATTTAAGCGGAGCGGGCCGATTTGCTGCTGATTTGAGGTTCCGTCCGAGCTACCGTCGAGATTCGAGTTTTCGTCAGGCAAAGTTTCTATTCGGGTTCTTGTACGTCGGCTCGGGTTGGTCATTCAATGAGAGGTTCCGTTTCTCTATTCTTAATTTCTGCTGCTTTCGATCTCCATGACGAATTTCGTTAATTTGTAAATGTCTTACATTGAAATGTTGTTTCTTGTTGTACACTGATTTGGTTGGACCATGATTGAATTTAAATTAAATGTGATAGTGTTGATTGCTCTATGTATTGTGTATTGATTTGTTTCTTGTTTAAATCACAGCATCTCTAGTTTTTTTTTTTTATAAAAAAAAATAACAAATCCGCTTTAAATTTGGTTACTCTTCCTTCCGTAGGATTTCATTTTATTTCAAGCTTAATTAGTTCAAATTTAAAGAGTGAAAATTGTTTGCTGTAAATCCAGTTGATGGGGAAGTCAAGTTAATTGAAATGAATCCTAGAATTTCAAGGTCTTCAGCTTTAGCCTCAAAAGCTACTGGCTTTCAATAGCTAAGATGGCTGCTAAGCTATCAGTTGGTTACTCTCTGGATCAGATTCATAACGATATCACAAAGAAGACTCCAGCTAGTTTTGAGTCATCCATAATTGAATCACCTATGGCCTTCACAAATGATATAACTAGACATTAGTAATGAACATTCGTAGAAAAGCCTTTAGGCGCGTTCAATTGTGACTGTGTACACGTTCACATGACATGGTTACGATTCTAAAAACCAATTCGAAGTATGCGTTCGCGCAACTTCGAATAAATTTTCTGAATAACAAAATTGGTTTTCATAGGCTACTAATTAAATTTAGTTCATATAGTCCGAGGTGTGCTATCCATGTTTTAATCATTCATGGCCCTCGTATTAATTTCGTAACTTAGACATAAAAATGACAAATGCTCGTAGTTTGCTTTAGCCACGTTTAATATACTATCATGGTTGTGGACACGTTCGCGTGACGCGATTACGATTTCTAAAAACAAAACCGGAGTATGCGTTCGCGCAACTTCGGCCAAATTTTCTTAATAATAATAAAGCGCTATTAATTGTGGACACGTTCGCGTGACATGATTTTTGATGTGCCAAACAAATGGGTACATGTACGCGTGACCCGTTTCAAGATAATTTCCTAATTGAAAGAGGCAAATGCACATAGGTTCTAAAATGAGTAATTAAACAATTTAAAAGAGCCAAGTATGATCAAAGCGGCCGTGCTAGAACCACGGAACTCGGGAGTGTCTAACACCTTCTCCTGGGTTAATAGAATTCCTTACCCGAATTTCTTTGTTTCGCAGACATTAAAACAGAGTCAAATCTCCTCGATTCGGGATTCTAAACTGGTGACTTGGGACACCATAAACTATCCCAAGTGGCGACTCTGATCTTAAATAATATCCTGTTTCGATTGTCACTTAAATTGGAAAAACTCCCTTGTACTCCCTTCCGGGGGTGGAAAAAGGAGGTGTGACAACACTTAAATTATATTATTGTTAACCCTAGTAAGTATCGAGTCGACCCCTCGCCGCTACTTCTTCGAGGTTAGACTGGATAATTACTGGGTACATATTGTTTATGTACTCATACTATGCTTCTGTACTTAATTGTACAGGATCTGAGGATGGTGCATCTAGCTACCCGTCTGGTGCGCATCCCTAATAGTTGATCGAGATTTCACGGTGAGCTTCCCCTTCTGAGCCGTTCAGCAGCATGACGGAGTTTCCCCTTTTGTTATTACTGTATATTCTATTTCAGGCAGTAGGATAATTATATTTTTGTACATTGTTGCCCTCGTACTTTTGACACTAGGTCCTGACACACACATTAGTAGACTATTATTTTTGTTTTTGGGTTGTATTCCTAAAATCATGACTTCCTTTAGTCATTTCCGTTTCAATTGCTTTACAAATTCGCTATTTATCGACTGTTTTAAATTTAAGTTAAGTAAATATTGGGATTTGTTTAATAAAATAAATGAGAACCCACTAGTTGATTAGGGTTGGCTTTCCTAACAATGGTGTTAGGCGCCATCACGACCAATAATGGAATTTGAGTCGTGACAACATGGTATCAGAGCACTAGGTTCACGTAGGTCTCACAAGTCATGGGCAGACCTAATAGAGTCTTGCGGATCGGTACGGAGACGTTCATACTTATCTTCGAGAGGCTATAGGGTGTTAGGAAACTACTCTTTATTTATCTCCTATCGTGCAGTTGATGGTATACTAAATTTCCTTCCTCTATTCTCTCATAGATGGTGAGGACGCACACGGCAGACGTTCCAGACCCGGGAGGAGCTACTCCCCCGTTGCTAGAGGCCGGGGTAGGGCACCGGCCCGAGGTAGGGGACGAGGGCGTCCCAGAGCTGCCCCAGTTGCACCACCAGCGGATCCTGCGGGGGACCCTATTATTGAGGAGCAGAGCGAGGTGCCCGTAGCAGAGCCTACCCCGGCGTACTTCATGACAGCACTGGGCTTTCAGGAGGTCATGGGCCGTATTCATGGATTCTATGACCCAGGCTGGTTTATTTCCAACAGACCCAGCGACATCTCAGGTGGCAGGGGGAGTACAGACCCCTACTGCTCAGGCTCCTGAGCATGTAGCCGCAGTGTGTCAGACTCCGGGCATACTACCCATGGATGGGGCCCAGCCAGTTGCCGCAGTGGTACCCGAGCCCAGACCAGCTGCGGACGGCGATCCGCAAAAGTTATTGGACAGATGGACTAGGCTACACCCTCCTATCTTCGTAGGCGAGCGTCATGAGGATGCCCAGGATTTCATTGATAGGTGCAGGGACAGACTACACAACATGAGTATACTGGAGTCTCATGGGGTTGACTTCACTACTTTCCGGCTGGAGGGCAGGGCCCGTAGATGGTGGCAGTCTTATGTCCTTGGCAAGCCAGCGGTTCTCCTCCCATTACTTGGGGCCAGTTCACACAACTTTTCTTGGATAGGTATATTCCACCCTCTGAGAGAGAAGAGTTGTGGTATCAGTTTGAGCAGCTTGAGCAGGGTCAGATGTCAGTGACCGACTATGAGGCGAGGTTTTCTGAGTTGTCTCGCCATGCACTGATGATACTTTCTACTGACGTAGAGAGAGTGCGGAGGTTTATTGCAGGGTTGCACTCTAGTATTAGGGCCAACATGGCCCGAGAGTTCGAGATGGGGACTCCTTATCACAGCTGGTAGTGGAGATTGCTCGGAGGATTGAGGGCTACCATCTGAGAGGTAGAGAGCAGATGCAGCAGGACAAGAGGTCTCGATTCTCTGGAGTGTTTAGAGGTGCCCCGGCTAGGGGCAGAGGTTAGTATAGGAGGGGTCAGCCCAGCAGGCCCCCATATTCAGCACCACCACCTCCCGAGGTGCTCCAGCGCGCCCCTATTTCAGCGCCATACCAGAGAGTTCTTACTGCCCGCCAGCCATCCAGGGTTCTTCCAGTGGGTATTCAGGTCCCCAAGGTTCTTCCAGCTCCTACTTTAGTGCTATACCGGAGAGTTCATACCGCCCACCGGCTATTCAAGCTTCTTCCAGTAGGTCTACAGGCCATCAGGGTCAGACATCAGGGCAGCAGGTCACCGTACCGAGGGGTTGTTTCGAGTGCGAAGATCTCGGTCATATGAGGAGATACTCTCCCAGACTTCAGGGCAAAGCAGTGCATCAGGGTCAACAGCCCATGATTTTGGCATCGGCTGTCCGGCTGCCCAGAGGCGGAGGGCAGATTGGTAGGGGCCGTCCTAGAGGTAGAGGCCATGCAGGGGGAGCTCAGCCAGCTACTGTTCAGTCAGGAGGATTCCAAAATTCTATGTTTTTCCGGCCAGACCAGATGCACTGTCCTCAGATACCACTATCACAGGTATTATTTTCGTCTGCGGTAGGGATGCTTCAGTACTATTTGATCCCGGGTCTACCCATTCATATGTATCATCTCTGTTTGCTCATTTCCTGGATATTCCTCGTGAGTCTTTGGGTACTCCTATTCATGTGTCCACTCTTGTGGGCAATTCTGTAGTTGTGGATCGGGTCTATCACTTCTGTGTGGTCACATTCTATGGTTTTGAGACCAGAGCAGATCTCATGTTGCTTGATATGACCGACTTTGAGGTCATCCTAGGGATGGACTGGTTATCCCCATATCACGCCATCCTAGATTGCCATGCCAAGACCAGAGTTCCCAAGGTTGGAGTGGAGGGGTTCCTCAGTTAGTACATCTAGTCGGGTTATTTCTTTTCTGAAGGCGCGACATATGGTCGAGAAGGGTTGTTTGGCATATCTCGCTTATGTTCGGGACACCACCGCAGAGTCTCCGACGATTGATTCAGTTCCAGTAGTCCGGGAGTTCGCCGATGTGTTTCCTTCTGACCTTCCAGGCATGCCACCGGATTGTGATATTGATTTCTGTATTGATTTGGCTCCAGGTACCCAGCCTATATCTATCCCACTGTACCATATGGCTCCGAAAGAGTTGAAGGAGTTGAAGGAGCAACTTGAGGAGCTGTTAGCAAAGGGTTTGTGAGATCGAGTGTGTGCACCAGTGTTGTTTGTGAAGAATATGGATGGGACTATGCGAATGTGCATTGATTACCGCTAGTTGAAAAAGGTTACCATCAAGAACAAGTACCCGTTGCCGCACATTGATGATTTGTTCGACCAGTTGCAGGGTGCTAGGGTGTTCTCTAAGATCGACTTGAGATCAGGGTATCATCAGCTAAAGATTCGGGACTCAAATGTCCCGAAGACTGCCTTTCGTACAAGATATGGCCATTATGAGTTTCTGGTAATGTCCTTCGGCTTGACTAATGCCCCACCGGCATTTATGGACTAGATGAATAGAGTGTTCATGCCTTATATTTATTCATTTGTTATTGTCTTCATTGATGACATCTTGATCTACTCACGTAGCCTGGGGGAGCACAAGCAGCATTTGAGAGTAGTGCTTCAGACATTGCGAGAGCAGAAGCTATATGCTAAGTTCTCCAAGTGTGAGTTTTGGCTTGAGTCGGTAGCATTCTTGGGGCATGTCGTATCAGGAGAGGGAATTAAGGTGGATCCTAAGAAGATTGAGGCAGTACAGAGTTGGCCACGTCCTACTTCAGTGGCTGAGATCAGGAGTTTCCTGGGGTTAGTAGGTGATTACCGCCGATTTGTGCAGGGCTTTACATCCATTATAGCACCTTTGATTAGATTGACCCAAAAGGGTGCTCTTTTCCGTTGGTCCGATGATTGTGAGGCGAGCTTTTAGAAGCTCAAGACAGCTTTGACTACAACACCGGTTCTAGTGTTGCCTTCCGGATCGGGGATGTATATGGTATACTGTGACTCTTCACGTGTTGGATTGGCTTGTGTATTGATGCAGGAGGGGCGAGTAATTGCATATGCTTCGCGTCAGCTGAATATTCATGAGAAGAATTACCCCGTGCATGATCTAGAGTTAGCAGCGATTGTTCATGCTCTTAAGATATGGAGGCATTATCTGTATGGGGTGTCATGTGAGGTTTATACCGATCATCGCAGCTTACAGTATTTGTTCAAGCAGAGGGACCTCAATTTGAGGCAGCCTAGATGGCTTGAGTTACTGAAGGATTATGACATATCCATTCTTTATCATCCGGGCAAGGCAAATGTGGTCGCGGATGCCATAAGCAGGAAAGCAGAGAGTATGGGTAGCTTGGCATTCATTTTAGTGGAGGAGAGGCCACTAGCTTTGGACATTCAGTCCTTGGCTAATAGACTTGTGAGGTTGGATATTTCAGAGCCCAGCCGAGTCCTTGCGTGTGTTGTTGCTGAGTCTTCATTATTGGGGCAGATCAAGGCTCGACAATTTGATAATCCGCATTTGGCAGTTCTTAGAGAGGCGGTACTACAGGGTAGTGCCAAGGAGGTTTCTATTGGCAAGGATGGTGTTCTGCGACTCAAGGGTCGCCTATGTGCTCCTAATGTCGATGGCTTGAGGGAGAAGATTCTAGAGAAGGCACACAGTTCACGGTATTCCATTCATCCAGGTGCTACGAAGATGTATCGTGATCTGAGGCAACATTATTGGTGGCGGCGGATGAAGAAAGACATAGTTGAGTATGTGGCTAGGTGTTTGAATTGCCAGCATGTTAAGTATGAGCACCAGAGGCCAGGTGGCCTACTCCAGCAGATGCCTATGCCTGAGTGGAAATGGGAGCGCATTACTATGGACTTCGTAGTTGGGTTGTCGCGGACCTTGCAAAAGTTTGATGCAGTTTGGGTCATTGTCGATAGGTTGACCAAGTCGGCACATTTCATTCCGGGTGTGACTACCTATACTTCAGAGAGGTTGGCTTAGATCTATATTCTGGAGATAGTTCGGTTGCACGGTGTGCCTGTTCTATCATATCAGATAGAGGCCCAGTTCACTTACCATTTCTGGAGAGCTGTACAGAATGAGTTGGGGACTCATGCAGAGCTCAGCATAGAGAACGACGGGCAATCGAAGCGGACAGTACATATTCGTAATACATGCTTAGAGCATGTGTGATTGACTTTGGAGGCAGTGGGATCAGTTCTTGCCTTTGGCCGAGTTCGCTTACAACAACAGTTATCAGTCCAGCATCGAGATGGCTCCATTTAAGGCTTTAAATGGTCGGCGATGTCGATCTCCTATCAGGTTATTTTAGCCTGGGCTAAGTTATATGGTACAGATTTGGTAAAAGATGCCTTGGAAAAGGTAAAGTTGATCCAGGAGCGACTTCGCACAGCACAGTCCAAACAGAAGAGTTACGCGGATCAGAGGGTGCGGGATGTATCATTCATGGTTGGCGAGAAGGTTCTCTTGAAAGACTCGCCGATGAAGGGTATTATGAGATTCGGAAAGAAGGGAAAGTTGAGCCCCAAGTTTATAGGTCCATTTGAGGTGTTGAGGCGAGTTGGGGAGATTGCTTATGAGCTTGCTTTACCCCCCAACCTATCAGGAGTTCATCCAGTTTTTCACGTGTCTATGCTCCGGAGGTACCACGCCGACTTGTCGCATGTGTTAGACTTCAGCACTATTCAGCTAGATGAGAGCTTAGGTTATGAGGGGGAGCCAATTGCTATTGTTGATAGACAGGATTGCCAGTTGAGATCCAAGAGGATTTCCATGGTAAAGGTTCACTGGAGGGGCCAACCAGTCGAGGAGGCGACCTGGGAGTCCAAAGAGGACATGCAGAGCAGATATCCACACTTAATTAGCACTTTAGGTATGAATCTAAACCCGTTCGAGGACGAATGTTTGTTTAAGAGGTGGAGAATGTAACGACCCGACTGGTCATTTTGCTTTCTAGAACCCCGTTCCCCTAAATAAGACTTCCCGTACTTGCTTTTACCGATTTATGACTTGCGGGGATGGTTGGTTCGGGGTTTGGAAGAGTTTGGGTTGAAATCGGAATACTTGGTTCCTTAAGGTTGGCTTAAAAGGCCAAGTTTGACATTGGTCAACATTTTTGGTAAACGACCTCGGATTCGGGATTTGAAGGTCCCAACAAGTTCGTATGATAATTTCAGACTTGGGCGTATGTCCGGATCGGGTTTTGGATGACCCGGGCGCGTTTTGGCGCCTAATAGTGAAAGTTGATTCCTTAAGGATTTTAAAGTTCTTTAAATTTGGTTTGGAGTGGGTTTTTGTGATATCAAGGTCCGAACAGAATTCTGAGATGGGGAATAGTTTTATAATGTCATTTAAGACTTGCATGCAAAATTTGGTATCATTCCGAGTAGTATAAGTACGTTTCGGCACATTGGAAGTAGATTGACGAACTTGAAGTTCATAAGTTTGATCCAATTGGTTTTAGGGTGAGATTCTTAGTTTTAATGTTGTTTCGGGTGTTCCGAGGGTTCGAGCGAGTCCTTTTTATGATTCCAAACTTGTCGGTATGTTTGGGCGGGGCCCCGAGCGTCAATCGGACGAGGCTCGAGATAATTTGAAAATTTGAGAAGAGCTGAAGCTCCAGTTGCTGTCATAACCGCACCTGCGGTTGGCCAGCGCAAGTGCGAGCTCGCAGAAGCGGCTAAACCATCGCAGATGCGGCCCAAGGGGAGGAGCCCTGGTTCCGCAGATGCGGCTCCTCTTCCGCAGGAGCAGAATCGCAGAAGCGGTCACCTGACCGCAGATGCGGCCCCAGCTGATCCGGCCCATTTCCGCAGAAGCGGACGATCTCCCACAGAAGCGAGACCGCAGATGCGGTCCCCTCACCACAGGTGCGGAAATCGCTGAAGGCAAAGGCCTTCATTTAATACGGGAGTTTGTCATTTTTGACATATTTCACTCAATTCTTGGGCGATTTGGGAGCTTCAAAAGGGGAGATTTCAACCTAGCTTTGTGAGGTAAGTTATTTCTACTTAATGTAAGTTTAATACATAGTTTATTGGTAGATTACAACATGTAAATTTGTGGAAATTATGGTTTTAGAGTAAAACCTAGGATTTTGATAAAAATGAGATTTAACCACGAATTTGTTATGGAATATAGTAGAAATCATATATTCTTGATTCTAAGGTTATGGGTAACGACTTTCTTCGAAGATTTTCGGAATCCGGGCATGTGGGCCCGGGGATGAATTTTAGGAACCTTGCATTTAGGGTTGGAAAATTACTTTAATAGTTAGAATATGAACTCTTGAGCATATATTGACTAGTTCTTACCCCATTTGAATAGTTTTGGATCGTTCGGCTCCGATTTGAGGGTTTGAGTGCATTCTTGAATTTGGAAGTAAGCTTTGGGGAAAGGTAAGTCTCCTTTCTAACCTTGTAAGAGGAAATTAACCCCATAGGTGAATTAAATAAATGTATGTAACTATCTGTGGGGGCTATGTACGCACGTGGTGACGAGAGTCTATACGTAGCTACTATTATACTAATTGTCCGGGTATTTTAGGACCTGTATCATGCTATACTTGCAAATGTCCTTACTTGCTACTAAGATCACCTAAGTCATGTTGGAAATTTGTAAAACTATATAGACGGCTATACTCACTTACTTGAGAATATGATGAATTACTTGACTATAAATGGACAATGTGTGCTTCCATGATAATGAATTGTTATTTGTGGTTAGGCCGAGCGCCTCAGTAGTAAATAGTGTTGACACCCAATTTTTCCCTATCTATTTTTCAATATGAAAATATAGCTTCAAAATGGTATATATATGCATATATCCAAGTGCTTCATTACTTTTCCTTAATTTAAAAAGATTTTTTTATCTATTTATTCTCCTATTTTTATCCATAAAATTCAGTAATTGTTTCCAAAATTATCATTTTTTGGTGATTCACTTATTGCACTTTTTATCTATGCTAAAATATAGCCAAGGGAATTTTTGCATATTTTTCCAAATTTATTTAGTATTTTTAAAGCAAAATTGCATATAATTGCAATATTAGCCTCTTTCAAGATTTAACTACATTTATGTTCATAAAATTAAGTCCGGTATTTTTAATTAATCAATTATGTGTCATAAATCATTTTAGTACCACTAATTTATTTCCAGAAACTATTTTATTATTTTTTATAAATCAAATAGGAAAAATTGGCTATTCAAATGTTAGCCCCATTTTATCTCGATTACAGCCTAAATGGACCCCAGTTTGAATCCCAATTACCCTGGCCCAAATCCTATCAAAACCCCGACCCAATCCCGATTAAAACTGACCCAAACCCGGTCTCATTAAACCGCCCCTTTACCCGTTCAATCCAAGCCGTTGATCACTCAGATCAACGGCCAAAAATTGCCCTTACCTAAATTAATTCCCAACTACCCCCCAAACCCTTTCATTTGTTACCCTACGCCACCTCTGCATTCCCCTCCTCTCCCAAATCCTCTCTACAACAACATCAAACCCTAGCCACCGCCCCCTTAATCTACCCGAATCTATGGCTTTACATGGTCGCCTAAGACCTGTATCAGCCTCCTATGGCTTCTATGTATTTGTTGTTGTGGTCTCATTACCAGAATCTGAACGGGCTTGGTCCAATCCTCGCTCGATGACTGTTCTCCGGTCGTCTCTGACCTTTCTCTGGCCAGCCATGGCCATTCGAGTCAGACCTTTGACTCCCCTATCTAGATCGGTAACTTTCGAAGCCTCTCTCACCTTTTCTGGGTCTTCTGAAACCCTAATCTCTAAGATCCTCTCCGATTTCCTTCAGATCTACTTTAGATCTATGTTTATCTTGAACTTTTTAAACATCTTCTAGAAGTTTCTTCAATTTTGCCTTTAAAACGACTCTTTGTCTTTTCCGATTAGGGTTTTTCATGTTAAGTTATTTCAAAATCTCTTCTCTGACTTTTAACACGTTTAAGATGTGTGCTTGTTTGAACTCTTGCTTGAATTGTCTGTTTACCACCTTCAAAACTCGATTGATGTTGAAAACGCTAATCACTTTTGGGTTTATTCGAGTTTCTGAAGCTATTTGTTAATGTTTGTTTGATTTACTTGTTCATCATCTTTAAACTCGATTGGTGTTGAAAACCCTAATTTCTTCGGGTTCATTCGAGTTTCTGAGACTATTTGCTAGATATTGTCGGATTTATTTGCTTATCATCTTTAAACTTGACTGATGTTGAAACCCCTAGTTTTCTTTTGGGTCTATTTGAGTTTCTAAATTGCTTGTTCAACTTATTTGTTTATCATC
The DNA here is from genome assembly GCF_001879085.1 of Nicotiana attenuata. Lineage (NCBI taxonomy): Eukaryota > Viridiplantae > Streptophyta > Magnoliopsida > Solanales > Solanaceae > Nicotiana > Nicotiana attenuata. The sequence continues at coordinate 140,650 of NW_017670685.1, forward strand.
TTTTAAGCTTGAATATTGTTTAAGAAAACCTATGTCTTTGAGTCGAAACTGCTCGTTTGAATGCCTGACTTGATTTGAAGTTCCTTATTTCAGCATCTCTTTCACTTGAATATTTGCTATCTACTGACTTTGTACTACTATTACATGCTGTTTCTTTTGCCAATAACTTGGCCTCGCATGTCTTTTGTTTGTGCATTCTATTTATATACTGAGGTTCCTTCTTTGACTGATGCTCAATTTTGGGACTGATTTTAAAACTTCCCTTTTTGTGAACTCTAATTTTACTCGCCTGTTAAAGTGATTAATCCCTTTCCTTACTTATTACCTTGCTGAATCTTTTTCCCAAAAAAAGAAAACACACAAGTGTATCTCTGTATTTGGACTCGATTATCTACTTGTTGTTTTGCTACTTTCTTTTATGGTAATAATCAGTCTGCCTACAAACTGATTTTTCTTTCCTTCTTTTGACATGTTAGCCCCATTAAACAAGTAATTCCTCAATTAAAGGGGAATCACTTGGTTGATTGATTCTGATTGTTGATTACTTCCATATTTGCATTGAACTTTATCCACTGCCTTATTTCTCACATGTTTTCAAAACTATAAATACCCACCTCCTCTTCTTGCAAACACACGAACCCAAGGGATAAAACACTTGAGTTCAGACACACACCTCACTAAAATCTCTCTCTCTTTTTTGTTGCTACTTGTATTGCTGCCTTACCTAGTCGGCTGAAAGCCAAGGCTAGGATGTGGGAAGCTTGGTCATTTTTTCTCTGCATTTGCATCTTGACTGGTATGTTCTAACTAAATTTTAAGCATTAGCAACAACATGTTTCTTTACTGTTTCTTTCATCCTTGTTTGTCTCCTGTTTGTATTTAACCAAGTTTCATTATTAAGCATGCTGAAGTCTGCCTTTCTATTCTGAATTAATGCTTCTGTTAATTACTTATCATGCTTGAGAACCTTAAATCCCCATCCCCAATGTGTTTGGTATCTGTGGTTGGTTTGGGGCATGACAGCATTGAACACTGCTGTGCATGACCCAAACTTGATCCCCCTGGGATCATAACCTCCATGTTTCCTCTAGTTGTTGTGTGTTCTGGTTAGCTTAAAGGCATGCCATCACCTTCTATTGTTGTGCATGCCCAAAGCTGACCCCTGCCTAAGTACATAGTCTCCTTGCAATGGATTCTCAACCCCTGACCCCTTTCGTATGAAGTTATTGACTTTGTGTTTTACTAATTACTATTTCCCTATCACCTTTTACCCCTCTCCTTTATCCCCTCAGTTTAAACTATATTCATGCACTTCCACTATCTTCTTAGACTTAAGTTATTCCCCTCTTGTGTGAGCCTTGCCTTGGGACCCATGAGCTCCATCCGAACTTGGACACATAAGGGCTAGCCCTTCCACACTGCACTTTTCTCTATCTGGTTCTATGAACCTGGGTGTAAGCACTGCCCGGGGTCCCTTGAGACCCTTAGGGAACTCTGACACACCCAGGTCCGAGAAAGGCTTTGAAACAAGTGGTATTGGAGGCGTTTTGTTCCATAACTCAGAGAGGAAGTCAGAATCAGGCTCCCTGTGGTTGTACTTTCCTTTTTATGTATTTTTCTTGATGTAATTCAGCAACTGGTCTGTAATAATTTGTAATAAACATTTGGGGTTAGCTAGTAAAAAAAGGGATGGGTAATTATGCATGCTCAAGGGTAGAAAACATGCCCATAGGATTTGTGTTTTGAATGATTCAATTCTGCATTTAGAAAGCATGCCTATAGGACTGTTTTACATCCCGCGTGTTCAATTCTGCATTTTAGACACCATGCCTATAGGGGTTCATTTAAAATTCTGCATGTTCAACTTCATACCTAGATTACCTGCCTATAGGACTTTATTTTAAATTCTGCACGCTTGTTACCACTTAGACATCATGCTCTAGGATCTAAACGGCTATAAACGGGTATCGTGTTTATAATGTTAAAATCAGTATAATGTATAAAAATCATGCCTATAGGAATTCCCAGGTGAAAATCCTGCCTGTTTCCATTTCACATCCGACTAGATATCATGTCTATAGCAATTAAAACCAGTAATAATGGATATCATCATCTGCAGAATCTGAGACTAGTCTAATTTAAAAATCAGTCTATTCTGAACCAGTTTTTAAGTAACTCAATCTCCCTATTTAACACAGTTTAGCAAGCATGCCTATAGGATTTCAAACCGCTCATTATTAAGTTTGTTACTGCTTTGCCACAATCTGAATCAGTAATAGATACCATGCTTACAGGATTCTACCCCAAACACTTAGGCAAACCTTAGGTAATAACAATAAATAAAGCTGAGCCCGTTTCTGTTAGTAATTGCTACAACCAGCAGGCAGGCCTGATTCGGACTTCTTATCTGAGTTATGTAATTAATTGTTTTCTTCAACAACTTAAACTCCCCTTTTGCCTTATTATTTTCAGACCTTACATGTTGTTTAAGTCATGCTATTGATTGTTTTGTTTGAGGAGGTATATATGAGCCTTCATTGTTTTGTGCTTCCCCTGTTATTGTGATGTCCTATATGTTTTGTATGTCGCCTTAGATTTTTCACCTTTGACACCTCAAAGTCAGCCTAATATCCCTCCCTTTTAGGATTAGTAGTCCTAAGTGCCTCCAGGACTGATAGGAATGGGACGGGTAATAGCATGCAATAGTGGTCGAGACCAATCCGTGCTTTAATACCTTAATGGGTGGGAAGGGTAGATATGGATATGATGACCAGTGCGCTAATGCCACGTGTAGCCCCTCTTTTGAGGAGTGATTACCGGGTATTGCATTGATATGATCCATATTATAAAACCTAGGACCCTTTCCCATCTCTTTCTTTGTCTTTGAAGTATTATGACTTCTTTTCAAAATCAGCCTTTTAATAATTGCTCTTTCAAACTTTGTTTACTTCCAAGAATTTGCGTATTAAAATCCCCTCCTATTTGAGCCTTAGCTTCCTACATGTTAATTGCACCAAATTCACAAAGAATTGTCTGGCCGGGAACCACACTAGTGGATCCTGAGGGGTGCCTAACACCTTCCCCTCGGGATAATTTTAAGCCCTTACCCTATCTCTGGTTATCAAAATGTAGTTGTAGTTGAACCTTGTAGGTGTCCTAATGCACCATAAATCATTAGGTGGCGACTCTTCAAAAAATGGAAAACCCAGTTCCCAAAAGGAACGAGTTGTCCCATATCCCAAATGTCATTAACCCGATTCTCCCGACGCGAGGAGGGAAGAAGGGGGCATGACACCTTATTCCGTGCCTTTCACATCTCGGCTCGGAGAATTGGGAGGTCCTTAAGAGCCTCATCTTGTTGTTCACTGAGAGTCGTTCCTTCTTCTGGACCTGCTCTTTGAGCTCAAACTCGAGCTGCCTGACTTTCATTCGAGACCGAAGGAAGCTTTCATGGTGGATCCTGAAAAACAAAATGATAAGACCATTAGAGCATGCTGAGCAAGATTCACAAAAGGCACAAGATATAGGAAGTCTACCCAGTTCAGTGTCTGTTGTGCCTCGTTGAAAAGGTTCGATGTGCCAACTTCATTCATTTTTTCCCGGTCCTCCTCGGTCACCAAGAAGCGAGATTACTGGTCACACCCACTGCAACAGATGGCATTGAGGCATCCGACGAGATAGTAAGCACGATTGTTTTTATACAGTCAGGATCCACAGTCAAAGTAGGGAGCTTCCTCACCAACTTCGGGTTCGAGCTCAGCTCGCCTGCTCTCGGGGGCACGTCCTTTTTTGGGATCTCCAGGTGACCAAGCCTGGAGTAATCCTCCAATGCGCCCATGTCCATGACATCAAAAAACGTGTTGATAGCCTCATCTGCACCCCGTGCCGTCTCGTTGGATTTCTTTGCCGGCTTGAGCCTCTTCGAACATAGACTCTATGTGAGATGGCGACTTCGTGATGTCGATGACACCGGCTACTTCCTTCAGGGCAGCGGAGGTTTCTTGGAAGGCCATGGCCTCTGATTCTCCTTCTGGCTCCCGAGCTAAAGGGAGATCAGTCCTTCGAACACCTTCCCTGGTTGCCGCCTGTTATCCTTTGTCGATGATCGACCTATGATATATAAACTCCAGATCATCATCCTCAAGGTAGTCCCTGAGCCGGAAGAGCCCAATTCGGTACCCTGGCTTTGGTGCTCTTCCAATTGCTTTTCCAGACTCTGACAACTCATCGCTTCTTCTTGCCCTCGGCGTCCGAAGAGCCAAAGGATTTCCTCTTTTTTCATCTTTTTCTCCTCCTTTGCAGCAGCTCCGGGCTGTCTCAAAGTAGAGGGCTCAGCAAGCGAGGACGGGGCCTCTTCCTCACCCAATGGCCGGAGCTCAGTGGTCTTGGGAAAACCTATGAAGGGGAAAAAAGACTTATCAGAAATAAAAGTTAAGTATGCAATTGAATTACTCGAGAGGAAGACTTACCATGGGAACGGGCCTCCCACTTTTCCTCCGAAAGCTTGCGCCATGCGCACTAGAAGTAAGACATTTGTTTGCAGATCCCCTCGATCCACTCCTTGAAGCGGGGGACTACATTAGGAACTCGAGCGACCGCTGCACAATGGTAGACACAGGCAAATAGAAAATAGAATAAAAGGAAGTACCAAGTACTCAGGAAGGAAAAGACTTACGGGATGAGTTCCACTTTTCAGGGAACGGAAGAAATTTGGGGGGAATGAGGTCTTCGATTTTCACCCGAACGAACCTCCCCTACCAACCTCGATCTCAATCTTCACCGATGCTCGAGAATGGAGCTTTGCTAGCTCGACGAACAAGATGATCAACCCCCCTCGGAAGACTCGGGGATTGTAGAGACAAGCAGGTGGTCGAGGGTGAACCTAGGTGCTTTGGTGTTGTTGACAAAGTGGCGGAGGAGGATTAGATCCTCCAAAAGGATGGGTGAATCTGCTCAATCTAGACCTCGTACCTTTTGTAGAAGCCGATAATAATACGGCCCACCGGGCGAGCGTGGAGTGGTAAGTTTAATCACTTAGATACCCCTCTACATGAGTAGTGATGTCTTCATTAGGCCCGGAGACGACCACTTCCTTGCCCTCACAGTTGTAGTCCACCCAAATTGTGGGGAGCGTATCCTTAGTAACGGAGTATAGATACCTCCATTCTCCCTTGCCCCGGTCATGTTGATTGCAGGCCTTCTTGACTTTGAAGTCGTTTTAAATAGAACAACTCCCGAGAATGAAGCTCTTCAAAGAAGGCTCCTGGGCCACCTCGGGAATGACCACCTCGGCTCCCATGGTCGGGTTGGAAGTTGGAGGGACAGTCTGTTAAGGCACGAATTTGGATGTTTTTGCCATCACATTCTAGAAAATATGAAGGTTTGAAGGTAAGGATGAAGGTTTTGGAAGCGGGTGATCTCAGACCCGGGAAAACTTCTGAGGTGGTGAATATGCTCGAATTATTGAAAAAACGGGTGGAGTCAGGCAAGAAAATTATTAAGGCCAACGATAAGAAGGTGGAAATGTACAACTCCAAGTTGATCAGATCCCGGGAGCGCCTTCGATATTGAAGGGCCAGACCCTAAAAAGTTTATTTAAAAGCCTTTTCCCCCGAGCACGGCACCGAATCTAATCTCGAAGAGGTTTCGAATGCCCGACAAGTATAATGGGACCACGTATCCAAATGAGCATATGACCTCCTATACATGCGCAATCAAATGGAAAGACTAGGAAGACGACAAAATCGAGTCAGTGTTGCTGAAAAATTTGGGGAAACCCTATCTAAGAAAGTGATGATATGGTATCACAACTTTCCCCCAAAATCCATTGACTTATTTGCTATGCTTGAATAAGCATTCATGAAGGCCCATGCCGGGGTCATCAAGTTAGAAACTAGGAAGTCAGACCTTTTCAAGGTCAAACAGAGGGATAACGAGATACTCAGGGAGTTCGTGTCGAGATTCTAGAGGGAACAGATGGATTTACCACCGGTCGTGGATAATTTGGCTGTTTAGGCATTCACTCAAGGGCTCAACTCTTGAAGTTTCGTGGCCTCTCAGCAGCTAAAACAAAATTTTGTGAAGTACCCGATGGTCACCTGGGCTGATGTCCACAACAAGTACCAATCAAAGATAAAGGTCGAAGACGATCAACTTGGGGGCCCTTCGGGAATTGTTTAACCTGCCAGAGCCGATGATAGATCTAAGAGAGCCATCAAGAGCCAAGGCCAGTCCGAGATCGCTATCATCCATGTAGTGCGGATCGGAGGAGAAATAGATTCGGGCACCTCCCGGCAAGGAATGAAAGGAGAAATGATCGAGGATCGAGCGGCCGGGGACTTATGAGAAAAAACAAGTTTTACATGCCGCTCGGGACTAGGGAAGCACCAAGATTATCAGAGTACAATTTCAACGTGCACGCCATAAGCAACGTGTCGGCCCTGATCGTTGCAGTCCGACCCTGCCCAGAGAGATCCTAATTTTGATGTGTAAGTATCACGGCACACACGGTCATATGACTTAATATTACCGACAGTTAAGAGAAGAAGTTGCTCAATTTTTTAACAGTGGGCACCTCTGAGAATTCCTAAGTAAGCAAGCCAAGAACCACTTCAAAAATAGAGATTCCATTCGAACAAGAGGAGCCTCAGCACGTGATCATCATGATCATTGGAGGAGTTGATGTCCTCCAAGGGTCGATGATAAAACACACTAACATATCTATTAAGAGGGAAAAACGCACCTAGGATTATGTCCCGCAGGGAACTATCTCGTTCGGCGACGAAGATGTCGAGGGCGTCGTACATCCTAACAATGATGCAATGGTAATACATGTACTTATCAATAAATCTCAGATTAAGTGTGTGTTTATTGATCCAGGTAGCGTGACCAACATTATCAGACCATGGGTCGTAGAGCAACTGGGATTGCAGGATCAAATTGTACCGGCTATCCGTGTATTGAATGGATTCAACATGGTGTGCGAGACCACGAAGGGTGAGATAACCTTACCGATAAACACTGCCTGATGACATCGACGCCACCAAATCAATAATCGAGGAGTTGGAGCAAGTTATTATTGATTGAGGAACTACCAGATCGAAAGGTATACCTGGGCACGAGGTTAACCCCCGAGCTCAGGAAAAAAATTATTGATTTTCTTAAAGCTAACATTGATTGTTTTGCATGGTCCCATCTAGACATGACAGGGATCCTGCCGGAGATAACCACCCACAAGTTGAGTTTGGATCCGAAGTTCCATCCGATTAAGCAAAAGAGAAGGCCACAATCCGAGATCAAACACGGGTTCATCAAGGACGAGGTATCAAAACTTTTGAAAATAGGTTCCATCCGGGAAGTTAAATACTCGGATTGGGTAGCTACATAGTGGTAGTACCTAAAAAAGGAAATAAACTGAGGATGTGTGTAGATTATAAGGATATAAATAAGGCATTTCCGAAGGATTCCTTCCCTTTGCCTAACATTGATCGGATGATCGATGCAACGGCCGGACACGAGATACTCAGTTTTCTCGATGCCTACTCTGGGTACAACCAAATTCAGATGGACCCGGACGATCAAGAAAAGATTTCTTTCATAACCAAATTCGGTATCTACTGCTACCCATAATTCTGTTCGGATTAAAGACTGTCGGTGCCACATAGCCTAGTAAATCGGATGTTCGAAGAACAAATAGGAAAACCAATGGAAGTTTATATTGACATTATGTTAGTCAAATCCCTGCGAGTAGAGGACCATTTGAAACATTCACAGGAAACCTTCGACATATTAAGGAAGTACCACATGAAGCTAAACACGGAGAAGTGTGCATTTGGGGTCGGTTCGGGCAAGTTTCTCGTATTCATGGTATCTATTCAGGGAATACAAAGCAACCCCGACAAAATAAAGGCCATAGAGGACATCACCATAGTTGATAACGTCAAGGCAATTCAAGGACTGACCAGGCGGATAGACGCGTTGGGCCGGTTCATCTCAAGATCGTCGGATAAGAGCCATCAGTTCTTCTCATTATTGAAAAAGAAGAACAATTTTTCTTGGACTCCAGAATGCCAACAAGCTTTGGAAGAACTCAAGCGATACCTATAGAGCCCCCCCCCCTCCCTTTGCTACACACTCTGAAAGCAGACGAATAACTGTACCTCTACATGGTGGTTTCTGAGGTGGCGGTAAGTGGTGTCCTAGTCCGAGAGGAAGAAAGTACACAATTTCCTATTTATTATGTAGTAGAATCCTAGGCGATGCCGAAACAAAGTAACTTCACCTAGAAAAATTAGAACTCGCCCTACTAAGTGCTTCTAGGAAATTAAAACCGTAGTTTTAATGCCATCCCATATGTGTCGTGACCTCTTACCCGCTGGGGAACATCAGGCATAAGCCCGAGCTCTCGAGCCGATTGGCCAAATGGGCCGTAGAAATCAGCAGGTACAATATTGAGTACAAGTCCCGGACTGCCATAAAATCTTAAATTTTGGAAGACTTTGTGGCTGACTTTATGCCAGCGTTGATTCCCGAGGTTGAAAGGGAATTGTTGCTCACTTCGGCGGCTAACTCGGGGATTTGTACCCTATTCACGGACGGTGCCTCCAACGTGAAAGGGTCCGAGCTCGGTATCATAAAATCGCCCGCAGGTAACATAATTAGTCAATCCATTAGAACTGTAAAATTGACTAATAATGAAGCCGAGTATAAAGTTATGATTGCATGCCTAGAACTGGCTAAGAGCCTCGGCGCTGAAGTGATCTAAGCCAAATGTGACTCCCTCCTTGTTGTAAATCAAGTCAACAAAATGTTGAGGTAAAAGAGGAACGGATGCAGAGGTACTTGGACAAATCGCAGGTAACCCTTTAACAATTCAAGAAATGGACTCTGCAACACGTACATCGAGATCAAAATAGTAAGGCCAGTGTACTAGCCAACTTGGGGTCGTCTGTCAACTCCGATGAATTCATCTCGGGGGTAGTAGGAAGCTAATGAACTCGGTGGTAGAATAAAGTCACGTCCAAGTAAACTCGACAAGTTTGACTTGGGACTGGAGAAACAAATACATAGACTATCTGAAGACAAGAAAATTGCCATCGGATCCCAAGGAATCGAAAGCCTTGCGCACCAAAGCTGCCAGGTTTTGCTTAGTCGAAGGGAAATTGTTCAGAAGATCTTTCTTTGGCCCGTTAGCTAGGTGCTAAGGTCCAGGAGAGACCGAATACGCCATGAGAGAGGTCCACGAAGGCACTTGCGGGAATCATTCAGGGGCAGAATCCCCAGTTCGGAAGCTAATCAGAGCCGGTTACTACTGGAATGAAATGGAGAAGGATGCGAAAGATTTCGTACGGAAATGCAACGAGTGCCAAATACACACCCCGATGATTCATCAACCGGGAGAGATGCTTCACCGGTCCTGTCACCATGGCCATTTATGAAATGGGGAATGGATATCGTCGGTCCCTAGCCATGGGCGCCCGGTAAGGCCCAGTACATACTACTCATGGTCGATTATTTTCCAAACGGGTCGAGGCCTAGGCGTTTCAGAAGGTCCGGGAGAAAGAGTTCATCGACTTCATCTGGGATCACATAATATGTCGATTTGGAATACCAGTTGAGATCGTTTGCGACATTGGAAAATAATTCGTCGGTAACAAGGTAAGTAAGTTTTTCGATAACCACAAAATCAAGAAGATATTATCAACACTTTACCACCCTAGAGGGAACAGGCAAGTTGAATCAGGGAACAAAACCATAGTCCAAAACTTGAAAAAGAGATTGACCGATTCAAAAGGAAAGTGGAAGAAAATCTTGCCCGAAGTCTTGTGGGCATACTATACGACTTCGAAGCGACTCTGTTCTCTCTAGTCTACGGAGAGGAAGCCATAATAACGATCAAGGTAGGGGAACCGAGCCTTAGGTTCCAGTATGCTACTGAAATGTCAAATGGTAAAGCCATGATCACGAGCCTGGAATTCTTGAATGAAAGGCGGGAAGCAGCCCTGGTCCGGTTAGCCGCCAGGAAGCAGTGCATAGGGAGGTAATAAAACCGAAGAACCAACCTTCGACATTTTCAAGTCAAGGACTTGGTTTTAAGAAAGGTAACGCTACACACCAGGAACCCAAACGATGGGAAACTAGGCCCGAATTGGAGAGGACCGTATAGAGTTGACAGAATAACCGGGAAAGACTCATTTAAACTCGAGTCGAGAAATGGTGTACAACTACCGAACAACTAGAATGTGGCACACTTATAGCGGTACTACTGCTAAGGTACGAGATCAATTCCCTTCTTAATTTTGTTATATTACGGACTAACTTATGCAGGTACTTGACCGAGGACAAATGTGACTATTAGGTTCGAAAGCATGTGTTCTACCCTTTTTCCCTTGAATCGATTTTGTCCCAAAGTAGATTTTTCGGCAAGATTTTTAACGAGGCAACAGTAAAACGTGCTACCTTAGTTTTGAAGGTCAGCCTTAAACTGGAATTGTTGATTGTTTGCACCAAACCAACAATATTCGAGCCCTCATATGTTTGGCCTCAAATACTGGGGGCCCTTACCCCTAGGTTAAGGCCTCTAGAAAGGGAAAATTTTATATATCAAAATCCAAGGGCTACCCCAACTCGGCGACTGTCGTCCAATAATTAAAAAAATTAGACTGCCCGAGCTATCAAATCCCGGAGGCACATTAGGCATGGCCCGAATATGAAAGGCAACAACCGCCCTAAAATGTCTTAGAGACATCCGAAGACCGTACTCAGAAAGTAAGGCCCTTACATATAACCAAAACCTATTAAAAGGTTACCCTCGGCAAAAACATTGTCGTGTATGACTGAAACACTTAACATCTTAAAGGCCTTCGATTTAATCGAAATTTCAAAGCCACGAGAAATCTGGAGTTGCCATCGAAACTGGGGACCATTTCGACTTTCGGAGAACGAAGGCTCCAGATTACGTTTGATTTTATGCTAAGGCATTATGGATGATACACAAATAAAAGATGGCAAATAGATGCTGAAAAGCAAAAACATGGTGTAGCCAAAGGGAAAATTATATATATATTTCAAACAATATTTACAAAGTCACGATAAAACAACCTCAAAATAAATAAGAAAGAAAATGTACAAAAGGGCAACCAAAAAAAAGAACTAAGGCATCTCCGCCTGATCTTCGCCGGAGCTTGACTCGGCACCGGAACCATCAGAACCTTTGGAACCTTCGGGCTCATAAAGTTCCTTAGCCTTGGCCTCGAGCCTCTTGGATTCATCAATCTCGGCCACAGTTCAAATCCTCGGGCATGAATCTCCTCGAGGGTCTCCCTCCGAGACAACCGCTTTACATACTCGGTCTTCGTTCTTAAATGGGCCTCGCCTATCTCCATATCAACCTTATACTAGGCTAACATTTCCTCGACTTTGGAGGAATCAATCAAAGTTGCCTCCAATTTGGACTTCACCGCAGTATATTCCTGGCCAAGGGCATCCTGTTCCGATAGTTAAATTCAGTTGTGCCCGATCATTTAGCCGTGACCACTTGTCGGCCTTCTCCTTTGTCACCCAAAGCTAATCCTTGACCGATGCTAGCTCCTCTTTTGTATCCTCCTTTTTTGAAGCCAGCATGTCCATCCTGCCCCTCAACGCCTCGGCCGTGGTCTTGACCTCATCCATCTCGGCCTGAAACTGTTCAATGAAGTCTATCTTATTTTGGACCTGCGAGGTTGCATCGTTAGTCATCACGAGTTGCTTCTCATTTTTAGCCTTAAAGATCCTTACCTCATCGATCAGATTGGCATGCTCCCATTTCACGTATGAGGCCTCCTTTTGTGCCTTTTCCAGCTCGGCTCGGAGAATTGGGAGGTCCTTGAGAGCCTTCTCTTTTTGTTCACTAAGAGCCCTATACAGGTCCTTCTTCCGTACCTGCTCTTTGGGCTCGAACTCGAGCTGGCTGACTTCCATTCGTGACTAAATGAAGAATTTGTAGTGGGGCCTAAAAAATAAAATGATAAGACCATTAGAGAATGCTGAAACTAAGCAATATTCACAAAAGGCACAAGAAATAGGAAGATTACCCGCTTCAGTGCCTATTATGCCTCGTTGAAAAGGCTCGATGTGCCTACTTCATTCATTTTTGCCTATTCTTCCTCGATCACCAAGCAGCAAAGATCACCAGCCAAGCCCACTAGAGCGGAGAGCATTCGGGCGTCCGCCGGGATAGTAAGCATGACCGCTCTTTTATGGTCGGTATCCAGACTCGGACCAGGGAACTGCCTCACCAGCTTCAGGATCGAGATCTGCTCGCCTGATCCTAGAGGCACATCCTTTTTTGGGATCTCTAGATGACCAAGCCCGGAGTAATCCTCCAATGCGCCCAGGTCCATGCCATCGAAAAACATGTTGAGGGCCTCATCTGCGCCCCGTGCCATCTCGTTTGATTTTTCTTTACCGGCTTGAGGCTCTTCGAACATAGACTCTATGTGAGACGATGACTCCACGATGTCGATGACACCGGCTACTTCCTTAGGCTAGAGGCGGTTAATCGGGAGGCTATGACCTCTGATTCTCCTTCTGGCTCCCGAGCTAAAGGGGGAGTAGTCTCTCGGACACTTTCCCAGATTTCTACATGTTCTCCTTTGTCGATGATCGACCCATGAGCGATGAACTCTAGATCATCGTCATCAGGGTAGTCCCTGGGTCGAAAAAAGGAAATCAGTGTCTGGTACCTGGCTTTGGTGCTCTTTCTGTTGCTTTTTCGGACCCGGAAAACTACCCTCTTTTTCTTGACCTCGACGTTCGGTGAGCCAGAGGATTTCCTCTTTTTCTTTTGTTTCTCCTCCTTTGTAGCAACTCTGAGCTGCCCCGAAGCGGAGGGTTAAGCAAGCAAGGATGGGGCCTCATCCTCATCCAATGGCCGGAGCTCAGTGGTCTTGGGCAAACCAATGAAAGAGAAAAAAGACTTAGCAGAAATAAAAGTTAAGTATGAAAATGTATTTATTCGGGAGGAAGACTTACCATGGGAACGGGTCTCCCACTTGCCTTTCGAAAGCTTGCGCCATTCACGCTCGAAGTAAGACATTTGTTTACAAATCCCCTTGACCGACTCCTTGAAGTGTAGGACAATATTAGAAACTCGAGTGGCCGTTGCACAACAGTTAACACAAGCAATTAGAAAAAAGAATAAAAGGAAGTGCCAGGTACTCAGGAAGGAGAAGACTTATGAGATGAGCTCCACTTTTCAGGGAACAGTAGAAATTCGAGGGGAATAAGGTCTTCGGTTTTCACCCAAATGAACCTCCCATGCCAACCGTGATATCGTTCTTCATCGATGCTCAAGAATGGAGCTTTGCTAGCTCGACGAACGAGCTTGATCGACCCCCCTCGGAAGACTCGGGGACTGTAGAGACGAAGCAGGTGGTCAAGGATGAACCTAGGTGCTTTGGTGTTGTTGACGAAGCGACAGAGGAGGATTATGATCCTCTAAAAGAACGTGTGAATCTGCCTGAGCCAGACCTCGTGCCTTTTGTAGAAGTCTAGAATTATAGGGTCCACTGGGGCGAGTGTGAAAGGGGTAAGTGTAAACACATAGATACCCCTCCACGTGAGTAGTGATGTCTTCGTTGGGCCCGCAGACGACCACTTCCTTGCCCTCCCAGTTGCAGTCTAACCGAACTGTGGGGAGCGTATCCTCAGTAACAGAGCATATATACCTCCAAGCTTCCTCTCCTTGGTCATGTTGACTAGAGGCCTTCTCGTCTTTAAAGTCGTTTTCAATGGAACAGCCCCCGGGAGTGAAGCTCTTCAAAGGAGGCTCCCGGGCCACCTCAGGAACGGCCACCTCGGCACCCATAGCCGGGTTGGAAGTTGGAGGGATGGTATTTTGAGGTACAAATTTAAAAGTTTTTTCCATTGAATTCTGGAAAATATGAAGGTTTGACGGTAAGGATGAAGGTTTGAAGATGAGGATGAATATTTGAAGATAGGGATGAAGATATGAAGATCTGACTTGAAGATTTAATGAAAGAGTATGAAGATTTGAAGATGAAGATATGAAGATCTTGAAAACAATGTAGGAAGACTTGAAGGGGTTAGAGTTAAGTAAAGAATTCGAACGTAAATCAAAAAGCTCTGGATTCGGAAAGTAAAAAGGTGAAAAAGGGGTTGAAGCTTTTATAGAGAAAGGGTAATCAATGCGTGACGTTTCGCATTCGGATGGTAAACCGGCGGCTAACACGTGTCCGAAAATAGAACAACGTGACTAATGGGATATTTCCCTGACCCGTCAACTCGGTTGTAGCGTACGGAAGAAGGAACCAAGATTAATTTATCGCTTCCTGTGGCTTTAATTAATCTACTCTCCTAAAATTGAGGGGACTATCTGTGTACGGGTAAAATCGGGGGAAAAGTTTTCCCCGATGAAGGAACAAAGGGTAAGCATGACTCTAAATGATTATAATCGAGGTCTGGAGCCTCTCGTACTGAAACCCGGGAGGAGTGAACGATGTATCTCAGATCGGACACGGTAAAATGACGGACCCGGGCCAAGTATAGCTTTTGGACCTCGAAGGACATGGTGAATGGCTATGCATGACGAGCAGGAGGCTGTAGCATTCCCCCTCAACCGAATATTATGGTGCAACTCCTGTTCAGTATCAACTATAGATCAACATTTACCGAAGAAAGAAGATTTTTACCTTTTTTAGACTTGTACTAGGACTGAAATTCCCCTATATACCGGGGAGGGCTTTCTTTATTCTGACACATTATGACATGTAAATCAAAGCAATAAAAGGTTTCTTTTGTCTTCTAGCTATTGTTCAAGGCATTATTCATTGTTTTTTCTTCACTCACGATCGAGCTTGAATTGAGGGTCCAATCGAGGATGAATTCTACTGTTCAATCTAAGATCAGGCTTGGTCATTACATTGCGATTGGTTTGAGAATTTATTTTGTCTTTAATTCATTTACTTGTTGTTCTTAACTATTAGTATTCAATTAAACCACGTATCCTTTAAATTGCGTACAAATTTAATTGTTACTCATTTTTGGGTAAACAAACACCAAAACTTTATTTTCTTTTGCTACTATAATTGATCCTATTTAAAAAAAATATGTTCATGTATTGATTGATACTTTAGAATCTCATAATAAATTTCAAAATACTGCACCGTATTAATTATATTGTATTGCAAGTCAGATAGCTCACCTTGTATTTAATTATGTGATGTATTCCCTAGATCTCAAGTATGTTAGTGGAGTATATCTTTTCTCATAAATTGTGAGTTAAAAAAATTATTTTCCTGACTATAAAATGACAAACAAAATAACATATCATCACTTGTATTTGGTTGTTGAGAAGATTAAGTTTAAGTAGATGAAAAAACAAGTTGCTAAATTTTTTTCATGGAGTATTAAGTTTATTTGGAAAGTACAAGGAATGCCGTGCTATCCATATTTGTTTATGGAATTACTGATAAACTTTGTCTTAATGACTATTTTCAATTTATATTATTTATAGTTGTTTCATGTTCCAAATATCCACTTTTTTAGCAAGTTATGACTGTGTATATATTTTTCCTGAAAGCATTACATCTTTATACAGTAGTTGTTTGGGAGGAGTTAAGGCTTTGACTTTAGTGAAAAAACCTTATGGAAGAAAATTAATTATTACATTATAAAAAGAATATTATGTCTACAAAACGAGCTAATGATATCTCTATCAGTGTTCACTTGTAAATTTAGCTATCACGTCCATTTAAGTTAAATGGGAAACTTCATCATAAATTGGAATGAAGAATCACATGATGTGAAGTGCCAAAACCTTTTGTTTTATCGTATTTCAAATCTCAATTTCCATCTTAACTGACTGGATTTTGTGCGATTAATTGATGTCTAATTCTCATTTCTGAGCTAACACATGGAAATGGTAAGCAAAAAATAATGCAAATACACTAAGGGTTCGTTTGGTACACGAGATAAGATGGAATAACGTGAGATATTCAAGATTAAGTTTGAGAATTAATTTATACTATGTTTGATTTTCTATTTTTGTTCTATCTGATAACCATTATTTTCTATTTTGGCTCTATCTGATAAATTCTCCGTTCTCTTCACCGGCGACTCCAAGTTTCCTTGTCTCTAGCGTCCCTCGCCACCGCCGCAAAGCAGCAATTAATCTCCATCACCAGCGACAATTCATCTCCATCACCGGCGACGCTTGAATCTACATTTGTGAAATCAAGAAAAATCCTGTCATTGTTCATTCTCTGCAGATCCAGATGTTTATTCGGGGCTTAATTTTAGTTCTTCTTTGTTTTCTTCTTCATCTTTCCCACCTTTCCCTTTAACCCCATTTACTTTAAAAAAGTAAACTTTTTTACTTTCTGAAGTTCATTTACTGTAGACAAACAAGAACCCCAAAAAGTCATTCATTTTTCAATTTTCAAGATTGTTAGT
Organism: Nicotiana attenuata; assembly: GCF_001879085.1. Taxonomy (NCBI): domain Eukaryota; kingdom Viridiplantae; phylum Streptophyta; class Magnoliopsida; order Solanales; family Solanaceae; genus Nicotiana; species Nicotiana attenuata. The sequence goes on from NW_017670685.1 coordinate 157,102, forward strand.
AGCATCTTGAATTGCCGCCATTTCACATTTTCCATTTCTGCATCTTCTTCACTGTTCACGTTGCCGGTAACTCCATTATCAACGGCAGATTCCTGGGCATTTTCCTTTCGACTACACAACACTTCCACCGTCGCTTAACGAATCAATTCTCCGGTGGAGTTCTCCGGATCGTCACTTCCGTTTTCTGAGAAATCGTGGTATCTTTCATATAAAATTTCTGTCGACATTTCCAGTATGCTTGGTATCTTGGTTGACTACTCTCCATCTCTTAATTAAGAACTCACCATTTCCAAGAAATCTTGATTTCTTGGTGGGTGTAAATACCAGAGAAAGCACGAAATAATCAAGTTTCTTATTCCTATTTGACCGAGAAATACATAGAGTATTGCTCCATCTTGTCGCAATCCATCACTTCCGGTCTGATTTCCGTTAACTTCAAGGGCTGCAATTCAGGTTCTATTATTCCTCTCTTGTCTTGATATTTTAATAGTTTGATATGTTAGCGTAATTATATCTACTTGCCTACCTATTTTGTTCTTGAATCTTTAGTTAGTCTTTGCCCTAGCATTGTCAAATTAATTGTATTAGTGATAGCTTTGCCTACTTGTTTATATTGGTATCTACCTATCTACATCTTTATTTTTGAATCTTTATTTCAAATATCCCCTAGTAGTTCTGCTCTAGTTTCACACATTTTCTTTGTGACCATTAGTTATAGAATATAGCCCCTTTAGCTCTTGTATTGTATTTCTTCACCAATTTTTCTATCCTTTATTTGTAGATTATAGTTCCTTTAGTTCCTTTGTTTTATTTCTTCACCTGTTTTTCTGACCTTTAGTTATATATTATAGTCTCTGTTAGTTCCTTTATTTTACTTCTTCACCTGTTTTGTGACCATTAGTGGTAGATTATATTTGGTAATTTATTTTATTTTTGTCGCTTACTTTCGAGATAGTGCTTGCGCAATGACTCCTATATTATAGTGGCTTTGGGTGAACGATGGTAGGGTAAGGTCTTGTCCTCGGGGGTTTCAGCGCGGGGGAGGAGGTGCGGGGATTCAGGGGGGTAAGAGGGCTAAGGGAGCTACTAGGGTGAGAGTGGGGTCTTGGAACATAGGAACTTTGTTTGAAAAATCTGTAAAGTTAGCAAAGATTCTTGAGAAAAGAAAGATTAACATAGCTTGTGACCTTGTGTACAAAAGACTAGGTGGGTAGGAGGTAAGGCGCGGGGTGTGGGCAGTTTCAAACTTTGGTATTCTAGGAGGGTGGGGGGCAGGAACAGGGTAGGTATCTTAGTTGATGACCTCCGTGAACTAGTGGTGGAGGTTAGGAGGGTGAATGACAGGTTGATGGCTATTAAGCTAGTTGTTGGAGGCTTTACTTTAAACATAATCAGTGCATACGCACCCCCAAGCAGGCTTGGATAAGGAAGTCAAGAGGCGTTTATGGGAGGATTTGGATGAGATGGTGCGTGATCTCCGCATACCGAGAAGCTTTTCATAGGAGGAGATTTCAACGGCCTTATTGGAGCGACGTCTGGGGATATGATGATGTGCATGGTGGCTTTGGTTTTGGAGATAGAAATGGAGGAGGAACGTCTCTGCTGGACTTTTCTAGAGTATTTGATTTGGTGATGGCAAACTCGAGTTTCCTTAAGAAGAGGGAGCACTTCACCTTCCGGAGTTCGGTGAGTGAAACTCAGATTGATTATTTACTCTGCAGGAAGTTCGATAGAGGTCTTTGCATGGATTGCAAGCTCATCCCGAGTGAGAACCTCTCGACCCTTCATAGGCTCCTGGTCATGGACCTTAAGATCACAAGGAAAAGGAAGAAGAGGGCGATGTATAGCCAACATAGGATCAAGTGGGAGCCTTGACGGAAGCTAAAGTGCAAGAGTTTGGGGTCAAGCTGGTGACTATGGGGGCTTGAAGGACTGGTGGGGACGCAAGCGCTATGTAGACCACGACTGCGCACTGCATTAGGGAAGCCGCGAGAGATGTATTAGGGGTCTCAAAGGGAGATCGGCGGTGGAATAGAGAGGTGCAAGGAAAAGTGAAAACAAAGAAAGCAGCGTATCTGAAGCTAGTGGAAAGTGTAGACGATGAGGAGAAGAGGGCGAATAGAGAGCATTATAAGTTGGCTAAGAAAGAGGCAAAGCTAGCAGTTACGGTGGCCAAGACTGCGACTTTTAGTTGTTTGTATGTGGAACTCGAGGGCCGAGGTGGGGATAAGAGGTTGTTCAGGTTAGCCAAGATGCGAGAAAGGAAAGCGCAAGACTTGGACCAAGTTAAATGCATCAAGGACGAAGAAGGTAAAGTTTTGTTGGATGAGGGGCTTATCCGTCGGAGATGGCAGACCTACTTCCATAGTCTCTTGAACGAGGAGGGGGACATGACCATTGTACTAGGTGATTTGTAACTCTCTGGGAGTTATTGTGACTTTGGGTATTGTAGGAGGATTAGAGTTGATGAAGTGGAGAGGGCTATGTGTAAGATGAGTAGGGGCAAAGCGACCGGGCCGGATGAAATCCCAGTGGAGTTTTGGAAGAGTGCGGGCAAGGCAGGCTTGGAGTGGCTCACTAGGTTATTTAACATTATTTTAGAACGAAGAAGATGCCCGATGAGTGGAGGTGGAGCACGATGGTTCCTGTATACAAGAACAAGGGTGATATCCAAATTGCAATAACTATTGGGGTATCAAGCTGCTTAGCCATACTATGAAAGTTTGGGAGAGAGTGGTAGAGCTAAGAGTGAGGAGGAGTGTTGTCACACCCCAAAACTGAGGGGCGCGACCGGCGCTCGACCGGGTAGCCCCAGTCAAGCGGACCTGGGTGCCTTTCCTAACCTACGTGCTACCCCATGATTTCAATACCCATTATCCAAGTGAAATAGCCGTTTATGATTAAACACATTCTTACGAAATATACATAACATACATGCTTACATTACGTGGTCTACCAGTTATACTGCCCAAATACAAAGTACATAAGTACACAACCTACATTTCCTGTATACGGAGCCTCTAGGGATACAAAAGAGTTTTACAATACTTGCCGGTAATAAGGCTCCGGCTATACCTTACACAAATACCAAAATAAGACTCCGGGAAGAAAAGCGGCATGAGCCACGTAGGGCCCCGAAAGGAAAGGGGCTCACCAATACAGCTGACGGAAAGTGGAGGAGTGCTACTATCGGTGGACTGGAGTACCTGCTCTAGAACCACCTACAATCATAACAAGAATGTAGCGCCCCCGGCAAAAGGAACGTCAGTACATTTGAATTGTATTGGTATGTATGAACAAACTTTACCCCAAGTAAAATCAATCAATACACAGATAACAAACAGTAATGGAATCAACAATCAAATGCACATGAAAGGAACAACCAAAGCCAACAAGTTTCACAATCTCTCCTTTTCCCCTTTCAACATCATTTCATACTCAAGAGTTTCATATAATTTCATTTCAATTGTGATTTCGATCACTTTTCCACCCTTATTACCTCGGCCACCCTTATCACCACAACCCACACCTTATAACTTCGTGTTGCGGCGCGCAACCCGATCCCACCGGACATTCACATTTAACACAACAACAATAGTTCACAGTTCAATCACATGGCTTCAGGCCATCCAGAATATCATTTCACAACAACAATAACAATTTCACAATGAGTTTTCATTAACCTCAGTACCATTTCCATCATATCCAACAGCCCGTATACAATTTAAGTCACAAGAATTCATGAAATAGGCCATCTTGCCCTAACACCCGTGAAGCAAACAAAATTCACAAATAGTCCACATAAGAAATGCATACCAATTACTCGTACACCAAACATGGTGACTTTACAAGGGTTAAAGTTAGCCATACATACCTGGAGTCGAATTTCCCTTTTTAACTTCTACTTTCAATTCACCAAACAGCCTAGTACCGTCAATCTAGTTCACAAGATAACACATATATCTTAGAATTGAAGTTCATAAATACAACCCGAACTTATTTAGGTGATCAACCGCTCCTTTTTGCAAATCTTTACTCCTACCCAATTCCTCTTACTAGATTTTAGATATTAAAGAACATGCACGTATGGTTCAACTTATATTTTTCAAGAATCAATGCATGAGAATCCCCCTTTTTGCTTAATCTGAAAACCAATGAAAAAGGGTTGGGGATTTTACCTGCAAGAACGAAGACGAAGACAATTACTTGAAATTTCCCAGCCTGGGTGACTTTGAAAAAATCAAATTGGTGGAGATAAGACTTTCTCTCTCAAGAATTCTCTCTTCCCTCTCTCTAGTTTAGTTCAGAAAATGTGTTAAAATGAAGGGTTGGGGTGTTTTATTGAAGAAGGGGTCGGGTTTAAAAGTTAGAAAAATTGGAGCCCCGAAAGAGAAAATGCGGTCTGCAGAATGGACCGCAAAAGTGCTCCAAAACTCGGAACATTTCTGTTTGGGTTTGCGGCAGAAATGCGGTCCGCATACCAGTTATGTGATCGCATAATGGACCTCAACTTTGACTAACATCCTGACTCACATTGCGATAGAAATGCGGTCCGCATACTTGATTTGCGACCGCATTCTGGACCGCATAATAGCACTTTTCTGGAAAACTTTAATTCTTGATTTTTAAATGCTAGATCAGTACAAAGTTTTCACGGGGCCTTACAAGTGTGTCTATTTTCGAGAACCAATTTGGATTTATGCCGGAGCATTCGACTATAGAAGCCATCCACCTTGTTAGGATATTGATGGACCAGTATAGGGAGAGAAATAAGGACTTGCATATGGTGTTCATCGACTTAGAAAAGACGTACAATAAAGTCCCGAGGGAGGTTTTGTGGAGATGTTTGGAGGCTAGAGGTTTACATGTTGCCTACGTTAGGTTGATTAAGGACATGTATGATGGAGTAAAGACCCGAGTAAGGACGATGGGTGGGGACTCAGACCATTTTTCAGTTATGATGGAGTTGCATCAGGGGTCAGCACTCAGCCCTTTTTTGTTTGCTCTGGTGATGGACGTACTGATGCGCCACATCCAAGGACAGGTGCTGTGGTGCATGCTTTTGCAGATGATATTGTACTGATTGATGAGACGCGAGATGGTGTGAACGCGCAATTAGAGCTATGGAGGGAGACCTTGGAATCTAAAGGTTTCAAGTTGAGCAGGACTAAGACAGAATACTTGGAGTGTAAGTTCAGTGGCGATACTCAAAGAGGGGAAGGGAAGGTGAGGTTGGACTCGCAGGTCATCCCTGGGAGAGGTAGTTTTAAGTATCTTGGGTCTATTATTCAGGGACATGGGGAGATTGATGGAGATGTCACACATCGTATTAGAGCGGGATGAATGAAATGGAGACTCGCTTCTAGTGTTTTGTATGACAAGAAGGTGCCACCGAAACTTAAGGGTAAGTTCTAAAGAGTGGTGGTCAGACCAACGATGTTGTATGGGCCTGAGTGTTGGCCAGTCAAAATTGCTCACGTCCTGAAGATGAAGGTAGCAGAGGTGAGAATGTTGAGATGGATGTGCGGGAACACCAGGTTAGATAGGATTAGAAATGAGGTTATTCGCGACAAGGTGGGTGTGGCCCCTATTGAGGACAAGATGTGGGAAGCGCAGCTCAGATGATTTGGTCATGTGAGAAGGAGGAGCACAGACGCACTGGTGAGGAGGTGTGAGAGGTTGACACTGGAGGACCTATGGAGAGGTAGAAGTAGGCCAAAGAAGAGGTGGGGTGGGGTGATTAGGAAAGACATGGCGCAACTTCAGCTGACCGAGGGCATGACCCTTGATAGGAAGATATGGAGGTCGAGGATTAGGGTAGTAGAGTAGGTAGTCTAGAGTGTTCATAATAGTAGTATTGGCATGCTGTAACACCCCGTACATTCAGACTAGGTGTGGATATGTTAAATGGGTATTAATTTGATATTTAAGACATATGAAGTCCTAGAGGTATGATTATTAGTGAAAATAGTTTGTTTCGGAATCAAGATGGAGAGTGAGGTGCATAAGATTCGACAAAATCGACGAAGTTTTTTTTTTGATGAAGTAAGTAGTGTATTATTGACAAAAGCATCCAGTGGATGCACGTATTACAAAATAAAAGAAGATATCAGCCCCTAAGAAGAGAGCAACAAAAAATCTATCGTAAGACTAGAGAGCTGATAAATTCCATAAATTGGTCAGAGTTATACATAGGGGAGAGTTTAACCCAACTAAAAAGAGTGACCAAACATCTAGCCTTGAGTAGGTGTCTAGCAGTTGAGATGCCATCAAAGCATCTTTGATTCCTTTCTGTCCATAAGAACCAAAATATAGCAGCAGGAACCATAGACCAGATTTTCTTGATGGACTTCTCAACTTTCCATGTACTCCAACTCACAAAAACTTCCTTAACACTGCATGGCATTGTCCAATGCAAACCAAATAGTGAAAGAAACATGGACCATATGTCTGTTGCAACTGGACAATGAAGAAATAAATGGTTGATTGTTTCAGAGTTGCTTTGGCACATGTAGCATCTGCTAGCAAGCTGTAAACCCCTTCGGATGAGATTGTCATGGGTTAGGCATGCTCCATTTAGAGTTATCCAGCAAAAAGCACTGACCTTTGGAGGCATTTTTGTCCTCCAAATTAGTTTCCAGGGCCACTGATCAATCATTTCCTTCCTGGATAGAGCTGCTTGGCCTTCGCAGTCCCTTGGAGTCTTTTTCTTATATTGTGTTGTTGGTTGTCATCTGAACAGTATTGTATTTTGATCTTTGAGATCTTTCCGTGTACTTAGCTAGAGTTCGTGGCTCTGTATTACGAGACTTGGGAGGTTGTTATGATATTGCTGAGTAGGCTTATTCCGCTTTTGTTTCGGCATTTATATTAAACTATGCTTCAAATTATTATTATTAAAAACTGGCTTAATCGTTGTGTCATGACAGTATCACATTTGAATCAAATGTGTATTACTTGTATATCCATGTATAATTATGTGTGAGATACATACATGATACATGTGTCGCACAAGATTTTTTTGAACTCGATTTTAACTACGAATTTTGATACCAAATCAATCCAAATTACCTCGAATCTTTCTCAAATTTTGTATATTGACTCGGCTATTATTTTCAATGANAGAGACATAAAATAGGTTGGTATGCTGTCCAACACACTATTTATGAGAGTTAGTCTGCCACCAAGAGAAAGATATTGTTGCTGCCAGGACGCTAGTCTTTTCTCAAATTTTTCAATGACCACATTCCATATCTCAGTTGATCTGTGTCTAGCACCCAATGGGAGGCCTAAGTAGGTGGTAGGGAATGAACCTGTAGTGCAACACATTAAATCAGCCAACATCTCTAGTTCTGGGACCACATTAACAGGGTAAATGACACTTTTTGACATGTTAATGTGCAGCCCTGACAAAGCTTCAAAAATCAACAGAGTAAGATTGAGATATTCAACTTGAGACTTCTCAGCACCACAGAAAATGAGGGTATCATCAGCAAACAGTAAGTGAGACACTGAAACTGTTAAGCCAGAGTTGTTGCCAACATCAAAACCCTGCATCCAATGCATTTGCTTCGCTTTATCCAGCATTCTGCTAAGTCCCTCCATCGCTAGAATGAATAAGAAAGGGGACAAGGGATCCCCTTGTCTTATCCCTCTCTCAGGGGAGAAAAAGCCAACAGGGCTTCTGTTAACAAGAACAGAATATTTGACTGTGGAGAAGGTATATCTAATCCATCTGATCCATTTTTCACCAAATCCCATCTGCCATAAAATTGAAATGAGATACTGCCAATTGATTTTGTCAAAGGCCTTCTCTATATCAAGCTTAAAGAGCACGCCAGGTTCACCATTTTTTTGCCTCCAATCCAAGACTTCATTAGCAATTAGTGCAGCATCTGTAATCTGCCTGCCTTTAATAAAAGCATTCTGGTAGCCAGAGACCAACTTCCCGATCACCTTTTTAAGTCTCTCGGTCAGCACTTTTGCCACTATCTTGTAGACACTACTAGTAAGACTAATAGGTCTGAAATCTTTGAGTTCAATTGCTCCTTTCCTTTTAGGGATGAGAGCAATAAAAGAGGCATTAAATGACTTAACCATGTGACAGTTTCTATGGAAGTGGTTGAAAGTCCCCATGACATCCAGTTTTACAGTTTCCCAACATCTTTGATAAAAAGCCAATGTAAAACCATCAGGGCCAGGGCTTTTGTCAGGTGCGCAAGAGTTGATAGCATCTAAAACTTCCTCCTCTTCAAAAGCAACTTCCAAGGCATCCTTCTCCTCATTGTTCAAACAACCCAAGCCTTCAAAAGTACAACTAGGTCTCCAAGTTTCATTCTCAGAGTATAGAGCTTGATAAAAATCTAATATTACCCTTTTAATCTGTTCCTTTTCTTCAATGATATCCTCTCCCACTTGTAGTCTGTCAATGCAGTTATACCTCCTGTGAGAATTGGCTACCTTTTGAAAGTATTTTGTATTTCTGTCGCCCTCTTTCAACCACAAGCATCTTGACTTTTGTCTCCATGATATTTCTTCAAACTTGGCTAATTGTTGTAACTCCATTTTTAGCTGAAGGATCTTATTTGTTTCAGCTTGAGTCTGCAGTCTTCCTTCAGTTGCTTGTTCCATTAATAATAGTTCTTCCATAGCTTTGTTGGTTCTGGTGCTAATTCTACCATATGACTCCCTATTCCAGATTGCTAAATCCTTCTTTAGAAGTTTAAGCTTTTGGGATAGTACAAAGTCAGGGGAGCCATTTACCACATAACCATGCCACCATTGTTTGATCATATCACAAAACCCTTCATGTTGTAGCCACATGTTTTCGAATTTAAGATAAGAAGGTTCAGAAGTCCAATCTCCACTTTCCAAGGCAATAGGCCTATGATCAGAAACAACTCTAGCAAGGGCTAGTTGTTGAATTAAACCAAAGAGATCATTCCATTCAGAAGAGATCAGAAACCTGTCAATTCTTGATGCCCGTAGAGAATTTTCACCCCTAGCCTAAGTGTAAAAAGCTCCCTGTAAAGGGAGACCCACCAAGCCCATGTCTTGAATGAAGTCAGAAAATCTTTTCATAGCCCTTGATCTTCTTATACAATTGAACCTTTCATTCTCAAAACGACATACATTAAAATCCTTCCCAATAATCCAACTATCATTCCATAAACCCCTTACAGCAGCTAGTTCTTCCCAAAATTCAATCCTCTCCCAGTTAGTATGAGGACCATATACTCCTGTGAAGCACAGGCTAAGATCAATCTGAACCCCTTCAAGCATTGTAGAGAAGAATACTTCCCTTGCAAAGAGTTAATGCAATTCCACTGTCTTTTATCCCATAGAATTATTACCCCTCCTCTGTTGCCACTTGCCTTCAACTCAGTCCACTCGACCCATCTCGAGCCCCAAATCTGCCTAGCTATAGCAACAGAACAAGTTTCAGTTTTGGTTTCTTGCAAACACAAAATGTCAGGTTTCCACTTTTGAATAAGTGCCTTAATAGTGCATTGCTTGCTCTCGTCATTGAGCCCCCTTATGTTCCAGCTAATAATTTTTGCTCTCATTCTGAAAAGGATTTGTGAAACCTGCCCCTGTCAGACCCTTCACCCTTTTCATATGTAAGTGTGCATTCCAGCAACCTTACTTCTCTTTCCCCCTTGTTCTTTGGTTTCTTCCCCTCACTTCTTCCCTTTTGCAACTGTGTTTGTGATTGCCTCTTTTTCTCCATTCTGAGGATCATATCAAAAATTTCATGTTCAAATCCAACTGAGTTTACTCCGAAAGCTTTGCATGCTTTGGTCATAGCAACCTTGGTCCAATGAGAGGTCTCAATAACCATTGGTGCATTGATGACCTGCTGTGCATGGAGGTTTTCTTCATACCGGGGTAAGGAAAAAGTGTCACAACCAGAGGGAGAAGAAATATCAGAATCCCGTATTCTAACCATGGAAAGATCTGGATATGTTGACGGAAGGGAGAGAAGAGGAAAAAATTGGATCAGGGCCTTCGGTATTCCATTGCATGACTGGTCGGAGAAAACATTGAGGTTTGTTGGTGATCGATGTGGTGGCTACATAGATTCTGATGAAGACACAAAGAAAAGAAATAATCTTCTTTGGGCTCGTATTTGCGTTAATGATTCAGATCAGGAGCCTCCGAGCAAGCTAGATTTAATTGTGGGTGATTTGGTGTTTGAAATCTCTATCATTGCAGACAGCCATTCTAAACTAGCCATCGCCGGGAAAGCTGCAAAGTCTCAATTGAATGACCATAGGTCCTGAGACCTTTGGTCCAAAGAGAAGAATGCTTTGAGCCCTACGTTGTCAGATGATTTAAATTCCAAACCTAACTCTAGGGTTGGGCCATCTCATAACCAGGCCCATCAGGAGGTCAAACAGATGGTCAAGCAAGCGAAACCTAATCTGTTGGACCATAATTATTATTCTAGAGGCAAAATAGGGAAGAGGCCCAATGGTTTCTTTAGAGGGAAGGGAAAGAAAGAGTGGATAGTTATTGGGCCAGCCCAATCTCTTAAATCACCTAAAGTCCCATATACGGTTTCTCACAAGGGGATTAAAATAAAAATTGACAAGTCTGCTTCTCAGTCCTCTTATCAACCAACGACTGTTATGTTCCCAGAGAAGAATTGCAACCTTGGGTATGAGGTCTCCAGTGAAGAGCAAATTGATTCTGATGATGAAGCCGACAAAATCGACGAAGTTTACAAAATATCCGTCTTCCCGTAGCAGTTAATAAAATTGTGTAAGGAATTTGGGAAAACACAAAAGATGAAATTTGTAGACCTTTAAAATAGCTTTCCAACGATATATTGTGAAGTCCAAACAGAGCTCTGTGTAAATAGTTATGCCCATTTTACCGAACAGTGCGCAACCACCATGGCCAGACCGCGACCGCGGGCGTGAGGCAGTGGTCCTGCTATTTACCGCAGTCAGGCCTACAGGGGCGCGGTGGCAGACTTGTGGAGTCATTGTTTAAGCCCTATTTCGTCTCCCACAGTCCCAAAATATAAAAACTTGCTCTAGAAAGGAAAGCTCTCAAAAACCTAACTCCTTAAGGGTCCCTCCACCACCCAAGGTAAGTTCTAATGGTGATTCTAAGTTAATTTCAATTTCCCAACATCTTATTAACATGGGTAGACCCTCCATATCATTAGATATTCGTTTGGGACATCATTGTTGAGAGAAGGAATCCTAGAACTCGAATTCAAGGGGATTGAAACTTCAAAAAGGTAATGTCTTCACCCTCTAATTGATTGTAACATTGGATTAATAATTATAGACTCTAGTTCATGACATATGAATTGATGGGTTTGATAGAAAAGTATGAACGATTATAGGTTTTGGGTGTTGATTGTTGATTATTGGTTATGGGTGTTGTTTACCTTATGGGTGATAAAGAATGATGTTGATTATAACTATTTGAGATTTTAGAATTTATCTGGGAGCAAGAGAATGGGTTATTGGGTATAGAGACACCATTAATAAGGACTATGAAGTTTTATGCCACCAAGTGTTTGAGAAAATGCCTAAATAACCAAAACGTGAGAATTATTGCTAATATGGAATCCCTTTGATTTGTATTGATATAGATTAAAGTTGAAAAGGTTGGCGAACGTTGTATTATGCTCAAGAGCAGGAAGTTAAGGTATGTGAGGCTAACTCTCTATGTTTGGGAATGTTAATGATTCTCCCAACACTACGTTTCTTTTACGATGATACTAATTGCCTCAGAAATATAGTTTAGCCTAGTTCCTTGAATAGTTGTAGAACTTCTATTCTTTAGCTTCATAACTCGTTCATGACTTTCGTTCTGAACGTTGTGAGCTCAGTGCGTATTCAATGTGGACTTGGGTTTGATTCCCCCGAGTCTTAGTATAGATTACTCAGTATGCCATAAATAGTTGAAGTTTCAGTGTTCATAATCAGTTCAAGAATACATGCCTCAGTCTAGTCCTATTCAGTGTTCCAGTATTATGTAACTCAGTGTGATCCAATATTCCAGTATCATTTAACTCAGTGTGATTTAGTATTTCACCATAATGTATTGCAGTATGATTCTCAGTTCTTGATTTTAAATCCATGAATGTTGAACACCTGTGTTTGGGCCTGAGGCCGTAGTTTATGCTTTATGCATGTTTGGGCCTGAGGCCGTATTTATGCTTTATGCATTTTTGGGCCTGAGGCTGTAGTTATGTATACGTATACTTGGGCCTGAGGCCGTAGCTTGTGCACATATATATTGGGCCCGAGGCCGTAGCTTATTCTGATAAACATGTTGTTCATCATTCAGAAGAGGGAGGATTCATATCCTTACTTCCTTTGTTCAGTTCAGTTATCAGTTATCATTTCAGTTACCAGTTATCAGTTCAGTTATCAATTATCAGTTATCGGTTCAGCTATCATTTTTTAGTTATCAGTTATCAGCTATTAGTTATCATTTCAGTTTCTGTTTCAATAGTTATCATTTCAGTATCAATAATCATTTCATATATATTTACCAAATATCTAATTTTCAGTGTATCAAAATCCTGGTGACTGGTGAGTATATAATGATGCCTATGGGTGCTAAAAGAAAATGTAAGTAACAGTGATCATAGCGAAATCTTCGCAAATTTTAGGTCTGGATTAAGACCAAGACTTACCGGAGGGCGCATGAAGTCATTTATCAGATGATGGTATACTTTGAAAGATAAGTTTGTGCATGGTAGTGTATTCGTATGTGTTTTACCTCCTAGAACAACTTCATTTAATTTTTAGAAATGGAGCCACAAGTTGGATGATGATAGTCCAGATGTCAAACTCTAACATTGGTCACTATAGTTTGGAGAGAAAAGAGCCTAAGGATAAAATACCTAGGAGTCAAAAACGATTATTATTATTAGAGATGTATTTTTCGTAGAACTCATGCAAATGACTAGAAGATATGATGTATGCAATAAGAACCAGGAGCAGCCAATAGTGAATTTCAGGGAACGATTTTAAGTTGTTCATATTTATTCAAATCAGAACTAGAAGTACCATGTCAGTAAGTTACTATAAGAAGCAGCTATTGATGTAAGATAGAACATATGGCAGTTCCTCCTTAGGTTATGTGACTAAATGATTACCCCGGATGTTTATAGTATGATATGATTTTGTATGGTATAGAAAGTTTGGGGTTAGATATTCCAATTTTGTTTAAGACAGATAAATTCCCTAAGCGTGATAAATGCACATAGTGCAGGGGGGAAAAGGATAGTATGCAACCGCAGAATAAGGTCAGAAGGTGAGGGATTTTAGGAATAATCTTCTGTTTCACTTTAGTTATCCATGGCAGACCAATATTCAGTCAATGCAGTAGTCATTCAGTTCAATATCTCAATAGTTCAATAATCATGTATTCATTCAGTTTAGTATACAAGTGTTAACGACAGTTCATGTTTCCATCATACCCGTTTAAGGTCCGGAGTTAGCAGAAGTTACAGTCAGGGCAATCATTCGAGGACGAATGATCCCAAGGGGGAGATAATGTAATACCCCGTACATTCGGACTAGGTGTGGATATGTTAAATGGGTATTAATTTGATATTTTAGACATATGAAATCCTAGAGGGATGATTATTGGTGAAAATCATTGTGTTGAAAACAAGATGCAGAGTGAGGTGCATAAGATTCGACAAAATCGGCGAAGTTTACAAGAGGTCCATCTTCCAGCAGCGATTAGTGAAAATCTGTATGGTGTTTAGGAAAACTCAAAAGATGAAAGTTGTAGGCCTTTAAAATAGCTTTCCAATGATATATTGTGGATCCCAATCGGAGCTCTTTGCAAAATGTTAGGCCCGTTATACAGAACAGTGCGCAACCACCACGCCCGGACAGCGACCGCGGTCGTGAGGCAGTGGTCCTGCTGTTTATCGCGGTCGGGACCGCGGTCAGGCCTACAGGGGCACGGTGGAGGACTTGGGGAGTCATTTTTAAGCCCTATTTCGTCCCCCACAGCCCCAAAACATAAAAACTTGCTCTAGAAAAATAAGCTCTCAAAAACCTAACTCCTTAGGGTCCCTCCACCACCCAAGGTAAGTTGTAATGGTTATTCTAAGTTAATTTAAATTTTCCAACAACTTAATAACATGAGTAAACCCTCCATATCGTTAGACATTCGATAGGGATATCATTGTTGAGAAAAGGAACCCTAGAACTCGAATTCAAGGGATTGAACTTCGAAAAGGTAATGTCTTCACCCTCTAATTGAATATAGCATTCGATTAATAATTATAGACTCTAGTTCATGACATATGAGTTGATGGGTTTGATAGAAAAGCATGAACGATTATAGGTTTGGGGTGTTGATTGTTGATTATTGGTTATGGGTGTTGTTTACCTTATGGGTGATAAAGAACGATGTTGATTATAATCATTTGAGATTTTAGAATTTATTTAGGAGCAAGAGAATGGGTTACGGGGTGTAGAGACACCATTAATAAGGACTATGAAGCTTTATGCCACCAAGTGTTTGAGAAGATGCCTAGGTAACCAAAACGTGAGAATTATTACTAATATGGAATCCCTTTGATTTGTATTGATATAGATTAAAGTTGAAAGGGTTGGCGAACGTTGTATTATGCTCAAGAGCAGGAAGTTAAGGTATGTGAGGCTAACTCTCTATGTTTTAGAATGTTAATGATTCTCCCTGCACTACGTTTCTTTTACGACGTTACTAATTGCCTCAGAAATATAGTTTTGCCTAGTTCCTTGAATAGTTGTAGAACTTCCATTCTTTAGCTTCATGACTTTCGTTCTGAACGTTCTGAGCTCAATGCGTATTTAATGTGGACGTGGGTTTGATTCCCCCGAGTCTTAGTATAGATTACTCAGTATGCCATAAATAGTTGAAGTTTCAGTGTTCATAATCAGTTCAAGAATACATGTCTCAGTCTAGTTCTACTCAGTGTTCCGGTATTATGTAACTCAGTAAGATCCAGTATTCCAGCTCAGTGTGATTCAGTATTTCACTATCATGTATTGCAGTATGATTCTCAGTTCCTGATTTTAAATCCCTGAATGTTGAACACATGTGTTTGGGCCTGAGGCCGTAGTTTATGCTTTATGCATGTTTGGGCCTGAGGCTGTAGTTTATGCTTTATGCATGAGGCCATAGTTATGTATACGTATACTTGGGACCGAGGTCGTAGCTTGTGCACATATATATTAGGCCCTTGGTCGTAGCTTATTCAGATAAACAGGCTGTTCATCATTCAGAAGAGGGAGTATTCATATCCGTACTTCCTTTGTTTAGTTCAGCTATCAGTTATCATTTCAGTTACCAGTTATCAATTATCAGTTATCGGTTCAGTTATCATTTATCATTTTAGTTATCAGTTATCAGCTATTGGTTATCGCTTCAGTTTCTATTTCAATAGTTATCATTTCAGTATCAATTATCAATTCTTAGTTATCAGCTCAGTTTCAATTTCAGCATTTATAATTCTTTCTTTGAGTTGCTTTACATTCCAGTGCAATTCAAATGTACTGACGTCCCTTTTGCCCAGGGCCTACAACTCATGATGCAGGTAATTATTTACAGGTTAATGATTCAGAGCGCTAGAATTCTCGTACTAGCCATTTGGTGATCCCCGATTCTTTCGGGGCATTATCTTTACCTTACAGTCTTCAGTATTTTTAGATAGTCAGTGTTTTCAGTACTTCATTAGAGGCTTCATAGACTAGAGTAACAACTAGAAAGAGTCGCAGGTTTTTCATATTATGCCATGTGGGCTACAATTATATTTCAGAATTGTATTAGTATATCCGCACTTTGATTTATATCATCCAGACTTTCAGTATATCATCATGTGTTAGTTTATCTTCCGCATTCAGTATCTTATGATATCACATGTTGTTCAGCCAGCCAGTTGGTTTGCTCGGCCACTTGTATCCAGGCACCGGGTTTCGTGTTACGTCAAGGCCCAGGTTCGGGGCGTGACAAAGCTTGGTATCAGAGCACTAGGTTCAAGAGTCATAGGGTGTCTATGAAGCCGTGTCCAGTGGAGTTTCCTTTATATGTGTGTGCCGGCCACTCATATAAACGGTTAACTACCAAGACATCCAGGATTGTCTCATTTCTTTCTACTCTAGATCGTGCCACGAAGGTTAGAGCAATAGTTAACCTTCTCTTCCTATCGAATTCCAAACGTATTGGATGCCCAAGCGACGCGCAGGAGAAACCTAAGGTCCTAGAGAGGATAATTGCCTATTGGGGTATAATTATGGAGAATAGGTTGGTAAATATGAGACTTGAGAGGATGTTAAAAGTGGGATGCAATGGATAGTAGTACATATTAGAGCATAACCTTATCAGAAAGTACAAAAGAAATTATCATGTCTTATGGTTATAAGTTTACCTCAGTTACCAGTTATACGGTCTTTCAATTAGCAAGTTGTCGTTATTCAATACTCCAATATTCAGTTATATGTTTGCCAAATATCTAATTTTCAGTGTATCAAAATCCTCGTGATTGGTGAGTATACAATGATGCCTATGGGTGCTAAAAGTAAATGTAAGTAACAGTGATCATAGCGAAATCTTCCCATATTTTAGGTCCGGATTAAGACCAAGACTCACCGGAGGGCGCATGAAGTGATTTATCAGATGATGGTATACTTTGATGATAAGTTTCTGCATGGTAGTGTATTCGTATGTGTTTTACCTCCTCGAACAACTTCATTTAATTTTGGAAATGGAGCCACAAGTTGGATGATGATAGTTCAGATGTCAGACCCTAAAATTGGTTACTATAGTTTGGACAGAAAAGAGCCTAAGGGTAAAATACCTAGGAGTCAAAAACGATTATTATTATTAGAGGTGTATTTTTCGTAGAACTCATGCAAATGACTAGAAGATATGATGTATGCAATGAGAACCAAGAGCAACCAATAGTGAACTTCAGGGAATGATTTTAAGTTGTTCATATTTATTCAAACCAGAACTAGAAGTACCACGTTAGTAAGTTACTATAAGAAGCAGTTGTGAGCACGTGATTTTTGCCACGCTTAAATTGCTCCTATAAATTCATTATAATTAGAATTTTCTTTTATTTTTAGGAATTAATTGTATGATTTTGTGTTTGTTTGCATTTTTGTGCATTTTTAATTGATATAATTCATAAAAAAATATATATATAAATAGCACATTTGCATTTAGGACCCAATTTTATAGTTTTCTTAGGTTTATTAGTTAATTGACATTGCAAAAATAAGAGAAAATAGCAAAATTAGTTCTTTTGCATTTTTTGCTTAGGATTTAGTTAATTTTAGAGAATTAATTAGTTTAATTTTAGAGTTAAATCAGGTCTTTTCATTTTAATTTTGTATTTAACAAAAATTAAAAAAAATGATGAACGAAATGAAAATGATTTGAAATTAAATAAAAGAGAGGAAGTAATTGAAAAGAAAATAAAGAGAAAAGGAAGAGGGCCAGCCTTTCTGGGCCAATTTTGTTTAATTCTGCCCCAGCCCAAACCAAATTCCCCAAATCCGGTCCCAATCCAGCCCAAACCCACAACTTACCCGGTCTAGATCCCTTCCCCAATAAAACGACGTCATTTTCCCTATGTTTAATCATGACCGTTGGATCTTATCAATCCAACGGTCCGGAACTAACTAGGTTTCAAGTATATAAATGTCGGAAGCCCCCCTACCCCCCAAACCATCGTCTCTCATACCCCTGTTGATTCTGGTGTAACGCCGCCTATCACCACCACCCTTCCGCCGTCCGCCGCCGGCTGGAAATCGTCTCCGCCGGCGGCAAGTCTCCAATAGCCACCAAAATTACACCACTACACCGTCTTAACTTCCTCATCACAAATCCCTTACTATCTTCCCTCGAATCCCACCAGAACCCCTCGAATCTTCAAAACAGTCATCGTCGTCTCCGCCGCCCACGGCGGCGCCAACCCCAAACCCTTCCAAATTAACACCCCTGAACCGCCTCGTCCCCCTCTATCAAACCCCCANTTTTCTTTCCAAATCCCGGCCAAAAAACCGAGGATCTCCCGACCAAAAAACCGAGGAGCTTTTTCTTTCCAAATCCCGGCCAAAAAACCGAGGATCTCCCGGCCAAAGAACCGAGGGGCTTTTTCTTTCCAAATCCCGGCCAAAAAACCGAGGATCTCCCGGCCAAAAAACCGAGGAGCTTTTTCTTTCCAAATCCCGGCCAAAAAACTGAGGATCTCCCGGCCAAAAAACCGAGGAGCCTTTTCTTTCCAAATCCCGGCCAAAAACCGAGGATCTCCCGGCCAAAAAACCGAGGAGCCTTTTCTTTCCAAATCCCGGCCAAAAACCGAGGATCTCCCGGCCAAAAAAACCGAGGAGCTTTTTCTTTCCAAATCCCGGCCAAAAAACCGAGGAGCTTTTTCTTTCCAAATCCCGATCAAAAAACTGAGGATCTCCCGGCCAAAAAAAACCGAGGAGCCTTTTCTTTCCAAATTCCGGCCAAAAAACCGAGGACCTCCCGGCCAAAAACCGTGGAGCTTTTTCTTTCCAAATCCCGGCCAAAAAACCGAGGATCCCCTTACACAATCCTAATTTGACTGCTTAGATATGTGTCGCAACTAACTCACGAAATTTTCCTAGTGAAAACTGGGGCAGAAAATTTCGTTCGTTTGTTTGTTTTGGTATCTTAAGCAGGTCAACCTCAAGACACAAGGTGTGAGATGACCAATGGAGTAAATCTCAATCCAGAATCAAGAAAAGAAGAAAAGAACAAAAAGATGAACTCAAATGTTGAAGCAAACAAAGGTGCGGATTGCTCAAAATTTGATTAATGTCATAAGCTCCGCCGATCCCACTTTGACCCAATGCTGAAGAAAGAACTAGCACCTTCAACCCGCGAGCATCAAGATTCAGATCGAAGTCCACAGCAAAATCAGCTAAGACTCAAGATCAAGTTTCAAGAAAATGATAGATAGGAATCTTGTAACTCATAGTTGATAGGCATAGCTAGCTTAGCTTTTATTTTCCTTTTGGTGTAACAAGGAGGTCAGCAAGCAGTAGCAGCAGCAACAGCAGTGAAATCACAGCTCCTGGTAGTCCCAGCTACCAAACCTTCCAGAACTACACTGACCTGATTCCTTAATAGCCAAGGATATGTAGGCAACCTTTGAAGCAGGGTTCGGTCAGATGGTTTTCAAAATGCTTCTCATGGAGTGCTGAGTAGGCAAAAATCCTTCACGGTGCTCATTTATCTTTGCCCGAAAACCCTTCGTGTTTTCAAGCAAAGAGGGGCACGTGATTTTGACGAAAACCCTTCGTCAAAATGCTTCTCATGGAGTTTGGGTTGAAGTGCTTTTTGTGAGCACGTGATTTTTGCCACGCTTAAATTGCTCCTATAAATTCATTAGAATTAGAATTTTCTTTTATTTTTTAGGAATTAATTGTATGATTTTGTGTTTGTTTGCATTTTTGTGCATTTTTAATTGATATAATTCATAAAAAAATATATATAAAAATAGCACATTTGCATTTAGGACCCAATTTTATAGTTTTCTTAGGTTTATTAGTTAATTGACATTGCAAAAATAAGAGAAAATAGCAAAATTAGTTCTTTTGCATTTTTTTGCTTAGGATTTAGTTAATTTTAGAGAATTAATTAGTTTAATTTTAGAGTTAAATCAGGTCTTTTCATTTTAATTTTGTATTTAACAAAAATTTAAAAAAAAATGAAAAATGATGAATGAAATGAAAATGATTTGAAATTAAATAAAAGAGAGGAAGTAATTGAAAAGAAAATAAAGAGAAAAGGAAGAGGGCCAGCCTTTCTGGGCCAATTTTGTTTAATTCTGCCCCAGCCCAAACCAAATTCCCCAAAATCCGGTCCCAATCCAGCCCAAACCCACAACTTACCCGGTCCAGATCCCTTCCCCAATAAAATGACGTCGTTTTCCCTATGTTTAATCATGACCGTTGGATCTTATCAATCCAACGGTCCGGAACTAACTAGGTTTCAAGTATATAAATGTCGGAAGCCCTCCTATCCCCCAAACATCGTCTCTCATACCCCTGTTGATTCCGGTGTAACGCCGCCTATCACCACCGCCCTTCCGTCGTCCGCCGCCGGCCGGAAACCGTCTCCGCCGGCGGCAAGTCTCCAATAGCCACCAAAATTACACCACTACACCGTCTTAACTTCCTCATCACAAATCCCTTACTATCTTCCCTCGAATCCCACCAGAACCCCTCGAATCTTCAAAACAGTCATCGTCGTCTCCGCCGCCCACGGCGGCGCCAACCCCAAACCCTTCCAAATTAACACCCCTGAACCGCCTCGTCCCCCTCTATCAAACCCCTAAAACCCCGTCCCAAAAATCTGGCCGGAACTGCTCTAATCTTCGGTCAAAGTTCCGGTCAAAACCCTAATTCACCCAATTGACCCCAAATTTGTACCACACGACCCCCTCACCTCCTTCATGCCTAATATGTCACTGATTTCCTTCGAACTTGTCCAGAATTACTCAAGTTTTGGATCTAGATTCAAGTTTCAATGGTTCAAATCAGTAGACTCAAGACTTTGTTCTTCGAGATTAGAAGTTAATTCATTATAAGTTGATGCTGTTCGTTCGTTTTAATGGAGAATAAGCGATTATCATCAATTTCACAGAGCTGCAAGTTTAATCAGTAAGTTTGTTCTTAAACCATTTTTTCTTCATTATTTGTAGATTTTTTTTCTGCCTTGTTTTTCTTCCGCTTCATCCTCAATAGTTCTTTCGTTTTGTTTTAGGATTGATTTAGGGTTCTGATTTGTGCGATTTCAGTGTAATTTCATTCCTGTTATCTGATTTAATTGCCTGTTTAATTGTAACCCTAGGATGCCCTGTCCGCTACTGTTCTACATTTGGATAGTGTAATTTTAGATGATTAGTTGTTAGTTTATTATTTTGTTAGTCTAATAACATTTTAGCTCGGTTAATTAGGATTCATTTCCAAATACTAATCAGTTTGGATTTAGTTATAGTTAATCATTCCCATTTCTTTGTGTAATTGACTATAGTCAAATTCTGACCAAGTTGAAAGAAACTGGACTCATAATTGGCTAGGTTAGGTAATTTAGGGAAAGGATAAGGGTAGTATAGGCATTCCTAAATAGAAAGAACATTGTAGTAAC